>NC_072396.2:20601388-20903333 GCF_028885625.2 Pongo pygmaeus
AAGACCTATCATCAGTGGCCATTTATTCCATTTTCTATCTCTGACAAGAGCAGAACCAGGTGGTTTCAACTTAAATTTGTCTCTCAGGAAGATGCCATTTCTTGCAATAGCTTAATAACTCTTCTGAGCATTTTTCTGGGTGGGGGAGGGTTCTAATCCAATGATTCTCAAGCTTTTGTGTGCATCAGAATCCGTTAGAGGGCTTATTAAAAACTGACTGCTGGGCTCTACCCCTAGAATTTCTGAGTTAGTAGGTCTGGGGTGGGGCCTGAGAATTTGTATTTCTAATAAATTCCCAGATGATGCTGATGCTGCTAGTCTAGGGACCACACTCTGACAATGAGTGATCTAATCCATTTCCTACCTGCTATAATTTTCTGAACTGGCTTAAATTTTCTCTTAAATGGTGATAAAAAGTCACTATTATCACCCAATTCATTCCTTGCAACGTGCCCCTTTCAAAGATGTCATGATTTATACTTTTGAATGAGGCAAGTCTAGAACTAGGATTTAAGTTCAATAACTACTGACTACTAGGATGAAGGTATAGACATCCAAGAGGTACAGACATTTAAAAAATGTATACAGGCCGGGCGCAGTGGCTCATGCCTGTAATCCCAGCACTTTGGGAGGCCGAGGCGGGTGGATCACCTGAGGTCAGGAGTTCGAGACCAGCCCGGCCAACATGACGAAACCCCATCTCTACTAAAAATACAAAAATTAGGCGTGGTGGCGTGCACCGTAATCCCAGCTACTTGGGAGGCTGAGGCAGGAGAATCTCTTGAACCCAGGAGGCGGAGGCTGCAGTGAGCCAAGATCACGCCACTGCACTCTAGCCTGGGCAACAAGAGCAAAACTTAGTCTCAAAAAAAAAAAAAAAAAATTGTATACAGATGCCAAAAAGTCCTTGAAAAGAAAGAAGTGGAGAAACAGGGAACTACTTTAAGACTATACACGAATCTACGCCATTAATAGATTTTTATAAAATATGCCCACTAAATTCCCATAGGTTTCCTTTTAAAACAGCTAACTGAATTACATTTTCCAGAAAAATGCAGACATGTAAGATTATTACTAAACAATTCAAATGATTCCTAAATGATTTTCTTAAATCACAATTGCACAGCTAAGAGAAGGGCCGTTTTCCCCACCAAATGTAGAATTTGGCGAAGCCCAAACAATACAAAGTGCATAGCACTTTGACATCAAGGTCAAATAATAATAATGAGAATGGATCCCTCCCCTGACCCCCCACTCCAAAACCTGGCATGTAATCATCACCATTCTGCCACAAAATCCTCTACACACAGTTACTGGAAGAAGGTACAACAGGAGTTCTAGCCGCGCGCAGTGACTCACGCCTGTAATCCCAGCACTTTGGGAGGCTGAGGTGGGCAGATCACCTGAGGTCAGGAGTTTGAGACCAGCCTGGCTAACATGGCAAAACCCCGTCTCTACTAAAAGTACAAAAATTAGCCAGGTGTGGTGGCATAAACATAGTCCCAGCTACTCGAGAGGCTGAGGCATGAGAATTGCTTGAACCTGGGAGGTGGAGGTTGCCATGAGCCAAAGTTGCGCCATTGCACTCCACCCTGGGCATCAGAATAAGACTCTGTCTAAAGAAACAACAACAATTAAAAAAAGAAAAAAAAAAACAGGAAAGTTCTGCAGGACCTGCTCTAAGCTTCCTCTTCTATAAAATGGAGATAAGAGTAGAACCTACCTTAGAGTGAGGATTAAATGACATACAGGCACTGCTTAACTGTATCCAGCACACAATAGGAGCTCGACAAATCCAGCTATTCTGTGTTGGCTATTCTAATGCACATGCTCCTATTTATTGTTTTCCACCTTCCACTATGGAGGTCCTCTGCACACACACCTGGAAACCTCAATCAGGCTACCTTTCCTAATGGGGGTGATAAGATAGAGTACATTACAACACTGCCAGTGTAAAACTAGGGCAAGGATTCTTTTCCAACAAAAATTATACTAGAAACATGTATATGTCCTCTTGATTTCTCATCTTCTGCAAAGAGTATATCAGTTACCAATCACTGTTTGTTTGCTTGTTTTTGTCTACACATGTAGACACATGCCCTTTATGGTAGAAATGAGAGATCCTGTCTTCAGCAAAGTAAGTAATTTCTTATTTAAAAAGTGCATAGAGATGACATCTCACAAACACTAATTATGAAGGTGGTATATGATGATACTATTCTTCTATATTCATACACATGTACTCAGCCACCCCAGGAACTCCTGTGCCAGTAACTCAATCTGGTAAATAAACTCCCCAGAACCAAAAGACAACATGCCAAGTTATAAAATTCAACTGTGCCTGGTTTTGAGGACTGTACACATATTTGTGGGCTAGATTGTCTTTTTCTAAAAACACGAGTTCCTAAGCACCTACTTCTGGCCAGGCATTATGCTCTACAAATATTATTTAATGCTCACAATAATCCTAGGAGGTGGGAGGCACCCCCATTTTATAGATGAGGAAATTGAGACTCAGGTTAAGAAATCTGTCCAAGTCACACAGCTATTAAGTAGCAAAGCATGAATTTGAGGCCAGTCTGGTTGACTCTCAATAATGAGAGGGCCTAAAGGGAAGGAGCACTGACCGAGGTATCTAGATATCTAGAAAATGGTAGCTATTCCTACTGGGAAGCATGAAGGATGATGCTAAGAAAGAGGAGTGGGCTCTGCCCAGCTCAGTTAAATCCCTGCTCAGCACACACTAAGTGTGACTTATGGGGAGGCTTCTCACCCTCACTTTTCTCATCTGTTAAACAGCACCTGTGTTACAGAGTAATGTGGAGCTTAAGGAACAATATACGCAAAGCTCTTAGAACATATTAAATGCCTAATAAATATTAGCTAACAGTATTATCATCATTATTACTGGTTTAGATATGGCCCTTAAATGAGATATGTCCTGAGTATCCAGAAAGCATGAGTATTCCTTAATCTCATTACCTGACCACCACCATGTCTACTACCACAGTCTAGAACCAGCCCCTGACCCTCCCTGATCTTTAATCCTTGTTTTCACATCAGCAATGTCTTCAGCTTGCCCCAAGCCTCCAATGGGGGACCCATCGGGTAGGCTGGGCCCCGAGAGCGTACATATTTGCCAAAACTCATCAAACAGTAGACTTAAAATTTGTGCATTGTAGTGTATGCAATTTATACCTATTTTAAAAGCTGTAACAACTACAGCAACAAACAGAAAAGGCAAAATTCAGTGCTGACCACCAGCCATATGTTGTTAGTGCCCAAAGCTATGAAGAATAACCCGGGAACTCCCAGGTAACCACATCCTCACTATGGCCCTGTGAAGAAGTGGGGTGTACTTGGACTCCAAGGGCAGCATGGGAAATAGGAGGTATGCCCCCTGCCAGGGCCAGCATGGGAACTGAAGTCACCTGCAAAGGCCCAGGCAGTGGCTGAAGAGTCAGGGCTCTGAAAGAGCATGGCAAAAAGGCCTAACCTTGCTGGTTACCAGAAGATAAGGAAATCTAAGAAGCTGGTTCCTTGGTCCTGAACTCTTCCTTGACAGCTGTTATCTTCCAGGGTAACTGTTAACCTGACTTTCTCATGCCTTTAACTGTCTCCAGTCTACATCAGATCCCAGCTACCAATGCCCCAAAGGCCTGGTTCTTTCTACAGCTACCAGTAAAACTGCCTCAATTGGATTTTCTCCCCATTCATAGATAAAGCTCAGCCCCCTCGGCCCTGAGAGCTTCTTCTTGGCTCCATCCATGTGGCCTGCCCAACTGTATCCCAGTCAAGAGACTGGGTAAATTCCTTAACATCTCAGAGGCTTAAATTCCTCTTCTACAAAACAGGAACATTACTGCCTACATCCCAAGGTTATGGGGTAGAGGCAAGACCTTGTGAAAATGCTTGGCATGCAGGAATATTCACAGTTGGCTCCTTTCCCCTGATGATAGAAGAGAACACAGACAAAACAAGTTGGGGCAGATGACCACTGGGCCCCAAATCCTGGAATCATTTCAGTCTTCCCAAGAACCCCATAAAACTCCTCCAGGAAACCCCCCACAACTTCCTAAGAGGTCACAGTCTTCATTCTAAGGCTTTCTCTGCCAAGCTGATAGTTTGCTTAGAAGCTAAGATGAGCAAACTCAAAGGTAGCGAAGGAAGACATAGTCTAGAAAAATTAAACTCAACTGATTATCTACTGAGCACCATGATACGAAAGCTTACCTCCCACCCTGGATCCTCATCTGAGAGGCAGGAATTACCTAGCTTCCTGTGTTTCTACAATTATATGTAATTTCAAAATAAGCCAATATGCACAGTATATTCTACTCACAGCATGATTTGCTGGTTAAAAGAAACCTATACAGCTAAGCTTAGGGCTCCCTAAGGTAATATGGGTGACTCTATGCTGAGGTCTGTCTTCCCAGCCTTCTTCCCTGTGTGGTGGTTGCAAGATCATCTCTCCTCCACCTTCATGCTCTCCTTTCTGTGTAATTCTGGTCATCATAGTTTTTTGTGCATGCCTGTTCTTCAACAACAAGAATGTGGATTCTACCCACCCTATACAAGGTGATCCCAAAAAACCAACAAGCAAATGGGGCTAGAATGAGATAAGGCAGTAAACATGGACAGGGCAGCAAGGGTAGAGTCTTCTACCATGGACAGGGCATGTAGGTCTGGACATCTGAACTTGGCCTCAGGTCCTTTAGAGATGGAGAGACTCTGACACGCAGGGCTTTTGCGTGAGCTTCTGGAGTCTCACCTGATAAAGGGCTCCAATCATGCAGACAAAATGACCCTTGAAGAGCACCCCCACATCCCCCAGCAAGTACAGAGAGGGCAGCTGAGTACAGAGCCTGGGAGCAGGGGCTCCAGAGCCAGGTAGCCTGGGTTCTAACCCCATGGAGATCACACCCACTCACTGGATCACTAGGAGCATTAATTGAGAGGGAAAGGATGCAAACAGGAGGAGGGAAAGAGGGAACTGCTCAGTACACTATGTGCTACACAAGCACTGCTCAATAAATGTCAGGCATCATTATTCCTCAGCCTAACCCAGCCAGTGTTTTCCTATAATGGTGGGGCAGAGGCTGGCTGTCAGGTTACATATCAGGAGAAGCGGTTGCTCAATGAGGGTTGTGTCATGTGAAAATACAAGCTCCCAACTCACCAATCCAAGACAAGACTCAGAAAGGCTTTGAGCTTCTGGAAAGAGGGCCAAGACACGGGGATAAATTACTCTTGCTTAGAAGCTTGTTGCTTTTTCTCAGCAACAAAGCACAAGAAACGTACAAATATCTTTTAAACTGTGGACAGAACCCAGCAGGTAATGACTGGTAAAGAGAAATTACCTGTGGAGTTTCCAGTATTAGCAATGTCATTTGATTTCTATTCATGGTGACGTGTGTGTTTAATAACATGAAAGTAAAAGATGTAAAAGAGTCTCATCCTTCCTATAGGGAGATAGCTAAAAACAAAAAGAAAGAAAAATGGATCCCAAAGGCTCACCAGAGACCTTTCCAGCCAATCTCCATGGCACTCCTGGCCCAGATGCCCATAAGGCCCCAAGTCCCTACCATAGGACAAGCTGCACACTTGAGTATGAGCAAGCCAACTGCAAGCTCTTTGTCTCAAGCTGATTATTTTGTCCTCATTCCTTGTTTCGGTTTCTGCACAATTACATGTATGTGGTTGTTTGGGGTCCCTCCATCCTCACTGTTACAGGGTTGACAGGGCCCTTCAGACCCCTTCCCTGAGGACAGTCCCTTCTTCCTAGGCTGACAACTCTTCCTTGGCCATCTCACTGGGCAACAGATCTGAATTTTTTTTTTTTTTGAGACAGAGTCTCACTCAGTCGCCTAGGCTGGAATGCAGTGGCACGATCCTAGCTCACTGTAACCTCTGCCTCCTGGGATCAAGGGATTCTTGTGCCTCAGCCTCCTGAGTAGCTGGGATTACAGGTGTGCACCACCATGCTCAGCTTTTTGTATTTTTAGTAGAGACGAAGTTGCACCATGTTGGCCAGGCTGGTCTCAAACTTCTGACCTTAGGTGATCAGCCCGCCTCAAACTCCCAAAGTACTGGGATTACAGGCATAACCCACCGTGCCTGGCCCAGATCTGAGCTTTAATCACTGCTGAGCACAAACTATCCAATGTGAACTGCTTGCTCTCCTAGCCCTGCTATTCCAACTTAGCTCATGGCAATTCCAGCCCACAGCAGAGATGGTCCCAGTCATGCCACTGAGTCCAGAGGCCACTGACAAGGTTACTGAAGAGCAATGCAAGTCATTAGGGCAGTGCTTAGGCCTGCTCCTACCACCAGCTGGCTTCCGTTTCAAGAGGATTCCTTAGTTTTAAAACAAAATGCAAAGGATAAATAAAGGAGCTAGGAAAAAAAAAAAATCACTCTTTTGGGCTGGGAGCAGTGGCTCATGCCTGTATTCCCAGTGCTTAGGAAGAAAGTGGGAGCATCGTTTGAGCAGGAGTTCAAGACCAGCCTGGGCAACATACCAAGACCCTGTCTATACAAAAAATATTTTTTTAATTAGAGAGAAAAACTCTTGGTATTACAACAATTGAGAGACATGTTAAAAATGATTTTGAAAGTTAGAACCCCTGTTCCCTTTCCATTTATCTCTGAAAAACATGCCCAGCAGAGCTACCTCCATCCTAGGCCTACAGATCTGTGCATCTGGCATCCTCAGTCCAGCCAAAACATAATTCTTAAACAAGGACAATCTTCAAGGCCACTTTGAGGCCTTGAGGAAACAGCTTCATGGCACAAATAGATTATTATTTATTTTTTCTGAGACGGAGTCTCGCACTGTTGTCTGGGCTGGAGTGCAGTGGCACGATCTCGGCTCACTGCAACCTCCGCCTCCTGGGTTCATGCCATTCTCCTGCCTCAGCCTCCCAAATAGCTGGGATTACAGGTGCACACCACCACAGCCGGCTAATGTTTTGTATTTTTAGTAGAGACGGGGTTTCACTATATTGACCAGACTGGTCTCAAACTCCTGACCTTGTGATCTGCCCGCCTCGGCCTCCCAAAGTGCTGGGATTACAGGCGTGAGCCACTGCGCCTGGCCACAAATAGATTATTTTTAAACCACAAAAGCAGAGTACAATGTGTAACCCCATTCAACATTGTTCAGGGTAGTCTGGTTGGCCTTTTAAACAGCCTCGCAGTTATCTCTAGCTTGTCAATTAAATTTACCTCTATCTCACCCACCTCCAGCCTCTAACCGCATCCCTGCTAAAACCCTCTTTGGAAAACAAAAGAACCATGAATCTTAAAGTTCAATTTATTGCTGCCAGTAGTTAAAAGTTTATTTTGAAAATAGTAAAACTACAGATTATGATACAAAAGAAAAGGTAAACCGTGGAACTGAATATTTGGTTCTGGAAAAGATTTGTGAAAAGTAAAACAACGAGGCCTTCAGGGGAGAATCCCCAAGGTTTCTGGACATGTACAAGCTTCTCTTTTGGCCGTTCCACAGAAAAGGCCACTGCCATTCCAAAATAACACATAGGAAAAGTGCTTTTCCCATGTGCACTACAGGTATGCCTGAATATGGACGGTACCTGGGCTGTTGTGGCTGTCACTATTTCTTTCCTTTTCGTTTCAGGAAGATAAAAATAAATGATATATGCATTTTCAAATCCTGTGTGTTGCCATTCATCCACAAAAACGATCATCAAAGAACAGCAATATGCTGTTGCTATTTAAGCATGCTAACACATCACAGCAATCGGGTTTTGGATTTACCACATTATTTTAAGTTAGCCAAACTGTCATACTTAAAGGTCAATATATACATTTCTATTATAGCTGACCGAAAACTAGTGCTTCAGATGACCACTGCCTTTAAAAATAGCAAGCTACACAATCCTTACACTCTAATACTGTGGTTCTCAACCAGGGGAGACTGTGTACCCCAGTGCTTGGCAAAGTCTGGAGATATTTTGAGACTCCAAAATATCTCCAGGGGAGGTGCTACTGGCATCTAGTGGGTACAGGTCAGGGATGCTGCTAAACATTCTACAGTGCACAGGACAACCCTCAGCCTCAAACCAGAATCATCCAGCCCTTGGCTCACGCCTGTAATCCCAACACTTTGGGAGGCTGAGACGGGTGGATCACTTGAGGTCAGGGGTACGAGACCAGCCTGGCCAACATGGTGAAACCCTGTCTCTACTAAAAATACAAAAATTAGCCAGGTGTGGTGACACATGCCTGTAATCCCAGCTACTCGGGAGTGTGAGGCAGGAGAATCACTTGAACCCGGGAGGCGGAGGTTCCAGTGAGCTGAGAACGCGTCGCTGCACCCCAGCCTGGGTAACAGAGCGAGACTCACAAAAAAAAAAAATCATCCAGCCCCAAAAGTGAGTAGTGCCAAGGGTAAGGAAGCCTGCTGTAGTAAGCTACACTGCATGTGACAAATAGAAAAACCTTCTTCACGGTGTATACACCTTGGTTCATGCCACATCAATATACGGTAGTAATATAAAATGTTAGAAAACGACAAAGAAAATAAACACGATTCCCATTTGGGTAGCTTTGTTAAAAATGGTAGCAATAATAAAATAATTCTTCAATCACAGAGAATTAGTAAACTTCTGATAGGTGTTCGACAGCATCAATGGGCATAATTTGTTCCCCTAGGTAGGACTGTACCCTCCCTCCCTTCCTTCCTGTTCCCTCCCTCCCTCCCTCTCTCTCTCTCTGTTTCGCTCTCTCTCTCTCTTTCTTTCTTTTTGAGACAGAGTCTCACTCTACCGCCCAGGCTGGAGTGCACTGGCACAATCTCGGCTCACTGCAACCTCCACCTCCCTGGTTCAAGCAATTCTCCCGCCTCAGCCTATCAAGCAGCTGGGATTACAGGTGCGCACCACCACGCCCAGCTAATTTTTGTATTTTTAGTAGAGATGGGGTTTTGACATGTTGGCCAGGCTGGTCTCGAACTCCTGACCTCAAGTGATCTATCTACCTGCCTCAGCCTCTCAAAGTGCTGGGATTACAGGTGTGAGCTACCACACCCGGCCAGTAAGGCTGTATCTAAACGCCTTATTAGTAATGGTAAGGATTTAATTATTATGGAATAAACTGCACCAACCTTTCTTTCCCAGATGGCAGTGCAGTGAAACCATGGTAGGAACCTGCAAGCGAGGCAAACACATTGAGCTGCCTCACAATCTGGAGTGGGAAGGCTTAAGGCTTACTTGGCCAGGCAACCCTGCTCAACAGGCCACCCTGAGGAGGTCAAACACACGCCATCTGCCTTCATATGACCTATACAGGCCCCACCAGGCAAATAAGTCCCCTCCTAAGGACATCAGTATAAATTATACTCTTAGTCATAATCCCTGCTGGTGAAAGCAATTCATATTGAGTCTTACAACAAATATCCTGCCTACTTACTGTGGGCACAGGAAAGAGGAGAAGGATGGATGGATGGAAACAGCTTTGATACCTGTAAAAACCCATAAGTACTGAAAACTGGGTTTACCTGATTTGATCAGCACTAAAAGGAAGTCTGATGTATCTGATCAAAGTTCTTAAAAAAATACAGCATTTCCCTACAGGCACGTTTTTACCATAAAGAATCAGTAAAATGTAGGTTGCCTTACAACCACAGCCACTATGGCCCTTTTTATAGTAACAAGGAAGGACGTCTGTGTTCCCAAGGTAACCCAACATTCTGCTCATCAATATGGCACTGAGTACTTTCATCGAGCACAGTATCCACCTTCTGAGGTTTCCAAATTGGAGTTCTCTGCTAAGGACAGGGCGTGATGGTTGTATGCACACAATACATAGTCAATATGGTCACTAAATGTAAGAAACAAAGATAAAGAGAAGGAACAGGGTAAAATGTTTTCTCAAGATTTTTTTTTTTCTTTTTTTTTTTGTGGTGACAAAGTCTCACTCTGCTGCCCAAGATGGAGTGCAGTGGTGCAATCTTGGCTCACTGCAACCTCCACCTCCCAGGTTCAAGCGATTCTCCTGCCTCAGCCTCCTAAGTAGCTGGGATTACAGGCATCCGCCACCATGCCCAGCTAATTTTTCTATTTTTAGTAGAGATGGGGTTTCACCATGTTGGCCAGGCTGGTCTCGACCTCCTGACCTCAAGTGATCCACCCGCCTCAGCCTCCCAAAGTGCTGGGATTACAGGTGTGAGCCACCGTGCAGGCCTGCGCAGTTTTTTTCTAAGTGATCATTCCAGCTGGTAACAAGCCATTTCATCCAATTCACCCAAAGACCTTCATTGTATGCAGAGATGTCTGTGAGGAATATGCAAAAGCTAATAAAGGCATTTCAAATACAGGCAGGCCCTAAGGTGTGGCTGGTCCTTCTCAGAGCCTTCTTCTCACTGTCCTTTCCTTATCCTGTCCCTCACACTGCTGATGTCCATGCCCCACACCCAATCCTGTCTTCCCAGCAGCTCCTGTCCCCAATCCCACACAGGTGGGTCCAGGGCTGGGCCCACGGGAACCTTGTCCTCCCATTTCAGCTACACGGTCCCATTTCCGCTACACGATAAATGAATAATCCAGATGACAGGTGATTAGAATCTGAATGGAAAGGAAAGGATAATTCTAGTATGAAAAGGTAGACACTACACATATAGGCAACTGAATGGAGGTGAGGGGAAGAGAGTCAAAAGAGATCTGAAGTTTTGGGCCCAGGAAGCCAGGAGAACAGTGGTTGGCATCGTATGCGGAAATGTGCAGAAATAGGAAGTAGCCTCGGGAGACTTGGGGGAAAAGTCATAAGTTTAGTTGTTAAAGAATTTGGGAGGCATGGAAAATAGCTTAATGAGAGATTTCAACAATAGCCAGTTTAGAGAAATAATGATAATGAGGATAGCAATAATAACGATGATGATAATAATCAACATTGATCATGTCGGGCACAGTCCTAAATGCTGTTTTTTGGTTTTTTTTGTTTTGTTTTGTTTTGTTTTGAGACAGTCTCGCTCTGTTGCCCAGGCTGGAGTGCAGTGGCGCGATCTCAGCTCACTGCAACCTCTGCCTCCTGGGTTCAAGCAATTCTCCTACCTCAGCCTCCCTAAATGCTTTACATGTCTACACTTATTTGATTATCCTAACAAATCTATGCAGTAAGTACTATTATTGTACCCATTTTCCAGGTGGGGAAACTGAGACATTAAGACACTTTCCTGAGGTCACAGAACTGGTAAGTGGCAGAGGTGCATTGCAAACTCAGGCAGTCTGACTCCAGAATAACACACTGGTGAGGAAGGTAACAGTTGCCTAGAGGTGAAAGGCAAGGCCTTGCCTTAAAGGCATGGTTTGCAAAGGAAAATATATTTCACTTCACAACAGAAACCTGTAACACATATGCTATAGTCTGGATAACTGACGTTGACATTTCATCCCCAATATTGGTGGTAAAGCCAGGTGGGAGGAGTTTGGGTCATGAGGGTTTGGTGCCATCCTCGTGGTAATGAGAGTTCTTGCTCTGTTAGTTCCCATGAGAGTCCCTCCAGAGCTGGATGTAAAAAAGAGCCCAGCACACGCCTTTCCTCCCTCTCTCTTCCTCTATCTCTGCATGTGGTCTGTGCACATGCTGACTCCCCTTCCCCTTCCGCCATGAGTGGAAGTAGCCTGAGCCCCTCACTAGAAGCAGATGCTTCTTGCACAGTCTGCAGAATCATGAGCCAAATAAACCTCTTCTCTTTATAAATTACCCAGCCTCGGGCATTATTTTATAGCAACACAAACAGACTAAAACAACATATTCAACTCTGGGCTTCTAATTCATTTAAGGAAAAGACTTTCAGAGCCTGTCTCGGCAATAAAACTTCACAAATCTAGCCCTATTTTCAGAAATTACAGTATTTCAGACACATGTGACTATTACTTAGTAAAATATTTAAAATCATTTTACCTCTCTGCTAACCATCATGGTCTAACACACAAGCAAATAGCAGGTCCCGGCTTAAAAACATGTCACAAGTCAACTGGGGAGTTCAAGAAGGTCAAAATTCTTTTAACTTATGGATCCAGCAACTAATTTCTTTTCTTTTTTTTTTTTTTTTTTTTTTTTTTTGAGACGGAGTCTCACACTGTCACTGGACTGGAGTGCAATGGCGCTATCTCGGGTCACTGCAACCTCCGCCTCCCAGGTTCACACGATTCTCCTGCCTCAGCCTCCCAAGTAGTTGGGATTACAGGTGCATACCATCATGCCCAGCTAATTTTTTTTTTTTTTTGTATTTTTTGTAGAGACAGGGTTTTACCATGTTGGCCAGGCTGGCCTCGAACTCCTGACCTCAAGTGATCTGCCTGCATTGGCCTCCCAAAGTGCTGGGATTAGAGGTGTGAGCTGTGCCCAGCCTCTGTTCACATCTTCTGCACATTTTTGGGGTTACTTGCTGAGCTGCAAGATGTTTTTATTTGCTTATATTTTATTCACAAGAAGGTTGGTCAATAGTTTTCTTTTTTCTTTTTTTTTTTTTTTTGAGATGGAGTCTCGCTCTGTGTCCCAGGCTGGAATGTGCCATGACATCATCATAGCTCACTGTCACCTGAAATTCCTGGGCTCAAGGGATCCTACTGGCTCAGCCTCCCTGGTAACTGGGACTACAGGTGTACCCCACCACACCCCGCTAATTTTCAGGGGGTTTTTTTGGTTTTTTTTTTGCAGAGACAGGTCCTACCATCTTGCCCTGGCTGGTCTCGAACTCCTGGGCTCAAGCAATCCTCCCACTTCAGCCTCCCAAAGTGTTGGGATTACAGGCGTGAGTCACCACACTCAGCCTGGACATAGTTCTTAGTCTGACATTTTTATTGTGAATATTTTCTTCTCATCTTATTTGCCTTTTAATTTTAATGGTGTCTTTTGAAGAAAAGAAGATTTAATTTTTGATGAAGTTTGATTTATCAATTTTTTTCCTTTATAATTTGAGCTTCTTGTGTTCTAAGAAGTCCTTGCCTATCCCAAGGTCATGAAGGTTTTCTCCTGTGTTCTTTTCTTTCTTTCTTTCTTTTTTTTTAAGGCAGAGTCTCGCTCTGTTGCCCAGGATGGAGTGCAGTGGCATGATCTCGGCTCACTGCAACCTCCACCTCTCGGGTTCAAGCAATTTCTCACTAATTTTTGTATTTTCAGTAGAGACAGGGTTTCACCATGTTGGCCAGGCTGGTCTCGAACTCCTGACCTCAAGTGATTTGCCCGCCTTGGTCTCCCAGTGCTAGGATTACAGGTGTGAGCCACCGTGCCTGGCCTCTCCTGTATTTTCTTCTAGAAGTTTTACGGCTTTAGGTTTAACTCTATTTTGGAGTTAATTTTTATATACGATGCAAGGTATCAATCACAGGTCATTTTTTGCATATGGATATTCAGTTGTTCCAGCACCATTTGCTGAAAAGACTGTTCTTTTTCCATTAAATTATCTTGATACCTTTGTCAAATATTCAATTACTCATATATGGACTCTGCATTCTCTTCTATTGATATGTTTGTCTATCCTTAAGCCAGTATCATATGATTATAGGAATCTGTGTTTTTAATAAGTACCCCAGAAGGTTCTCATGATGATGTCCATTTGGGAAATACTGTACTAGATTTTTCTAAAGACCCTTCCAACAATGACAGTCTTAAGTTTGTGTATTCTCAATTGCTCAGCCTCAATTTATGCCCTAGTCCTTGCTACTCAGAAGTGAGGTCCACAGACCAGCAATGTCAGCATGAGCTGAAACTTGTTCAGAACATGGACTCTTAGTCCCTGCGCCAGACCTATTGAATATGAAACGCATTATAAGAAGATCCCCAGGGGATTCCCATCAAGTTTGCAAAGCACTGCCCTAGATGTCATTCCCTTGGAGCAGGAGCTTTCCAACGTTTTAGATCATTAATAACTCCACAATTAGAAATACATATTTACAATGTACATATTTCTGTAGCTGAAATGGGTTTTTACAAAACAATGCCCTCCTATATTTGTGCTTGCTTTTCTATTCCTTTTCCTTTCCTCTCCTCCCTCGTTCCCCCCTTCTCCCTTTCTTCCTACTATAGTTTTCTTGAGGTGTAACTTACATACTGTAAAGTTCACCCATTTTAAGTGACCACTGTGAATTTATATAGTCTTGCAGCTACCCCCATAATCAAATTTTAGAACATTTCCATCATCCCTAAACATTCCCTTTTGCCTCTTTACAGTCAATTATACGCTATTTACAATGCTGGCTTTTAGCTCCAGCTAAAAGCGGCTCCCTGCTGGGCCAAGAGCCCTGTGACATTACTTCCAGAACTATTTTTGCACAGAAAGTTATTTTTAGTCTATTTCTGCCATATAATAATGTGTCATAAACTTGTAGGAGCTTTAAGATGTAGAAATTAGTTGCCGAATCCGGCCGGGCATGGTGGCTTAAAGCCTGCAATCCCAGAACTTTTGGGAGGCCAAGGCAGGCAAATCACGAGGTCAGGAGTTTGAGACCAGCCTGGCCAACACAGTGAAACCCTGTCTGCACTCCAGCCTGGGCGACAGAGTGAGACTCTGTCTCAAAAAAAAAAAAAAAAAATGTGAACAAACACTTCACACGGTAATCAACACATGAAAAAATATTGAACATCTTTAATCATCAGGGAAATGCAAGGTAAAACCAATGAGAAACCCGTACCATTATACACATACTGGAATGGCAAAAAAAATTTAAATCCCACAAAAAAATTGACTATAGCAAGTACTGGCAAAGGTGCAAAGCAGTTAGAACTTTCATACACTTCACGCGAGGGTGTAAAAGAATACAACCACTTGGGAAAAGATTTGGTAGTTCTTTCCACAGTTAAAACACACATATGACCCAGCAATCTCGCCCTGAGGGATTTACCCAAGAGAAATACAGCAAACACGGGACCACAAGGTGGTTTGCACATGCATGTTCACAGCATCTTTATCCATTATTGCCCAAAGCCAGAAATAGTCCAACTATCCATCAGCGAGAGAACGGATAAAACTTAGCCAGGCATGGCGGCGCATGACTATGGTCCCAGCTACTCGGAAGGCTGAGGTGGGACTGCTTGAGCCTGGGAGGCAAAGATTACAATGAGACCAGGTAGAGCCATGGCACTCCAGCCTGGGTGAAAGAGTGAGACCTCATCTTAGACAAAAAAAAAAAAAAAAGGAAAGAATGGATAAAACAGCAATGGAGCAAAAACACTGTGGTATATTCACTGTGAGTGGAACACTCTTTTTTTTTTTTTTTTTTTTTTTTGGAAATGGAGTCTTGCTCTTGTTGCCCAGGCTGGAGTGCAGTGGCGTGGTTATAGTTCACTACAACCTCCACCTCCCAGGTTCAAGCGATTCTCCTGCCTCAGCCTCCAGAGTAGCTGGGATTACAGGCACCCACCACCATGCCCAGCTAATTTTTGTATTTTTAGTAGAGATGGGGTTTTACCATGTTGGCCAGGCTGGTCTCAAACTCCTGACCTCAGGTGATCCACCTGTCTCTGCCTCCCAAAGTGCTAGGATTGTAGGAGTGAGCCACTGTGCCTGGCCCAGAACACTCTTTAGCAATAAAAAAAAACTAGTATTGGCTGGGTGTGGTGGCTCACGCCTGTAATCCCAGCACTTTGGGAGGCCAAGATGGGTGGATCACCTGAGGTCAGGAGTTCAAGACCAGCCGGCCTGGCCAACTTGGTGAAATCTCTTCTCAACTAAAAACACAAAAATTAGCCAGGCATGGTGGTAGCATTTCTTAAACTCCTTCAAAATAAATCAAAAGCCCAAACGTCCCCCCGCAAACAGCAGCTTAGTCTATTTCTCCCCAAGTGTACTCCAGAATATAAAAAAAGGCAGGACAGATCTTGTTCTAAAAGTACACTGTGCTTCTCTCTAACCTCGCTCAGAAAATTCCACAGCAAGGGCCTGCTGGTACTCGTTTCATTCCCAGCAATACGGAGATGTAATGAAACAGGAGATACATATATGGCATGGAACAAACACTGAGTCTTTTTAACCAAAAACAATCTGTAGATAGACTAAATAGGATCCTGGCTACCCTTTTTGGTGAAGGTTATTTGTTTTGAGCGAGATGGTTTGCCTTGAATAAAGCTACCAGTGGCCAATAGTGAATAATAATTTTTTAAAATTATCCACAAGAAATTATAACATCTACAATTCCCAGCAAGAATCTAAGCTTAACCAAACCTTTCCTGTGTTGATGGTATCTACAGTCAACACGTTGTTTTATAAAAATTTATTTAATAAAATATATGGTTCTAAAGAAACAAGCAAAATGTGGATGCTACCAAGTCTCTGCTTCCCCAGCGTTAACCTGCTAAACTCCTGCACATTATAACATAAATAGGGCTTGAATTCCATTCAAGAAGCTTTAGCTTATTTTTCACAAAACCTAACCTGTGCCTTGTATACAGTAGGCTTACAATAAAATATGGCCTCTTAATAACAGTGTTGGGGCTCAGAAGCAGATATCCCAAAATATGGCACTTTGACATACTGAACTGAAGAAGCCTCAAGGTCTCTCTGACCTTCCCCCTCCTCCCCCTACCAATGTCTCTCTCAAAGCAGGACGAAGTTGAAGTTCCTTTATGTGCCTAAGGTCCAGACCCACCAAAAGGAACATTTATTTTTTTCTTCTCCTCCTTGTAAGACCAGGAATGTAACCACACCTGAAAGACCCGTTCACAAGATAGTGTACAAGTTATCTTGTCCACTTATTCTCCCTAGTGATCCTCTCAACAGAATTCCTCTTCTTCCCCCCTCTTATAACTTATTTTGCCAGGATGGTATATAAAGCCTTTGAACCCTGTTGGGGGTAGGTAGTCACTCATGGTTCTCCCTGTATAAACGTTAATAAAATGTGTATGCCTTTTCTCTAATTAATCTGTCTTTTGTGAGTTCACTTTTCAGCAAACCTTCAGAGGGCAAAGGGGAAGTTTCATTGAGTTCTGACTCTGTAGCAGGTACGAGTAACAGTGCTTCTCAAGTTAAATAGTGGTATTTTCAGACTGTAATTTGTAAACTGATTTTGAAACTGTAATTTGACTATGAAATGTTTCTGTTGAGAGGAGGATCCAGTGGCTGAATTTATACATCTGGACACTACATTTGTAAGGCAAGCATTTGATTTCTGTCCCAGCACTCACTCACATGGGCCACACACTGAAATCTCAGTTCATTGCTCCCCAGGCTGTGTGACTGATCAATCTGAGACCAGCTTCCATCCAGTTCTCTCTTGCTGGCCTAGCTCGCAGTTCCCGCAGCCTCCCAGCCAGTGAAAAGAAGGCTGGCCTCATAGTGACAGAATGAAGGCAGATGACTTAGAAGGGTGTTCAAGGGCTCAAACACACTATTTGTCCATCCCTGGTTTGTTGGATGAATTCTCGCAGTTGTGCCACATCCACCAATTCATCCAGTTTGGGAGCTAATTAAGGAGAATTTAGAGCTAACCTGCTAATATCAGAAGAGGGGAGGGAGGGAAGGGGAAAAGACAAAAATGGAACAGAGACGGCAAAAAGGGTGGTGGCTTATAATTTAGAGAGGAAGAAAGTCACCATTAGCCTGGGTGCGGTGGCTCACACCTGTAATCCCAGCACTTTGGGAGGCTGAGGCAGAAGGATCACGTGAGGTCAGGAGTCCAAGACCAGCCTGGTCAACATGGTGAAACCCCATCTCTACTAAAAATACAAAAACTAGTTTGGCATGGTGGCACGCACCTGTAGTCGGAGCTACTCAGGAGGCTGAGGCAGGAGAATTGCTTGAACCCGGGAGGCAGAGGTTGCAGCGAGCCGTGATCACGCCACTGCACTCCAGCCTGGGTGACAGAGCGAGACTCCATCTCAAAAAAAATAAAATAAAATAAAAAATAACCATTAAACAAGAATGCAAGAATGCTGGTCAAAAATCTATAGAGACTGAGATTAGTGGTTGGGTGGCCTAGGGCAGGGGGTTGGGGTAAAACAAGTGAGGGATTTCTTTTTGGGGTGATGAAAATATTCTGGAATTGATTGTGGTGATGGCTGCATGACTTAATATGCTAAATCCACTGAACTGAACGCTTTAAAGGGGTGAACTGTATGACGTATTAAAAAAAGAAAGAAAAGAAAACTGGCCATGTATCTGAAAACCACAATAAAACCACGTCCAAAGCATAAAATATTAAAACCACAACTAAAGGATGAGAACAAGTGAAAACCAGAGCACCCTGGTATATGTATAAATGGCTTGTAATAACAAAAGCAGAGGAGTTGTATTCCTTGTTCCAAAGCAGAGCAATATGAATCTGAAAATCAAATATTTAAGGCATTTATTATAAACAACTTGCTTTATGTTTGGAAATGCAAGTAGCTTCAGAATTTAGGACCAGAACCAGAGAAGGAACAGAAGCAGTTCCCTGCTAGGGAAGGGCATGTGACAAAGCTTATAGCACATGATCACCTGTCTGCTCCTATAGAAGCAGGCTTCCAGAGCATTGCTGGGGAGTCTGACCCATTTGTGAGGTTCTTCAACATCCCGTTCCATAAAACAAGGCCTCACGAGTAGCTGAAAATATGTCAGGTAGCAGGGGAGCCTTTCTAAACTTCAGGTCGGAAAGCCTCGCAGTGGGCAGAGGATTGTTGCTAAAGATTATGAGACATTTCAAGGAATTGGTAAAAAAAATATATATATATATATATTTATATTTATATATATTTTTTTATATATGAATATATATATAGACAGTCTCGCTCTGTCACCTAGGATGGAGTGCAGTGGCACGATCTTGGCTCACTGCAACCTCTGCCTCCCGGGTTCAAGCAATTCTCCTGCCTTAACCTCCCAAGTAGCTGAGATTACAGGCATGTGCCACCACACCCAGCTAATTTTTCTACTTTTAGTAGAGATGGGATTTCACCACATTGGCCAGGCTGGTCTCAAACTCCTGACCTCAACTGATCTGCTCGCCTCGGCCTCACAAAGTGCTGGGATTAACAAATATCCTGTTTTAAGAGTATTATACATAATCCTGAAAGCTCCCTTCCTTGCATCCAAGCCACTTTCTAGATTCTCCCTCTCCCTTTAGTCTCAAGAGGCTATAAAAATTAGTGACTAGGCCGGGCGCAGTAGCTCATGCCTGTTTTCCCAGGCAGTGCAGTGAGTCAAGATCATACCACTGCATTCCAGCCTGGGCAACAGAGTGAGACTCCATCTAAAAAAAAAAAAAAAAATCAGTGACTAGTGGAGATGATCGCATGACCTCGTGAATATATTTAAGACGACTGGGCTGTATGTACACTTTACAAGGATGAAATTTATGTTATTGTGAATTATATCTCAACAATGATTTTAAGGTTTTTTTGTTTTTCAATCAGGGCCAAGGCCACACACAGTGGCTCATGTCTGTAATTACAGCACTTTGGGAGGTGGAGGCAGGAAGATCATTTGAGGCCAGGAATTTGAGACCAAACTTGGCAACATAGTGAGACCACATCTCTACAAAAAATTTAAAAATTAGCTGAGTATGGTGACAAGTGACTGTTTTTCCAGCTACTTTGGAGGCTGAGGTGGGAGGATAACTTAAGCCCAGGAATTTGAGGCTGCAGTGAGCTACGACTGCACCAGTGCACTTCAGCCTGGGGAACAGAGCAAGACCCACCCTGTCTCCCCACTTCTCCCCCTGCACAAAACAGGGTCAAACATAGTATTTCCATATGATCCAGTAATTCCACTTTTGGGTATATATCCAAAAGAATTGAAAGCAGGGACTCAAATAGATGTATGCACGCCTATGTTCATAGCAGCATTATTCACAATAGCCAAAAGGGGGAAGCAACCCCAGTGTCTACTAACAAATGAATGGATAAACAAAATGTGGTATATCTATGCAAAGAAATATTATTTGGCCTTAAAAAGAAAAGAAGTCTGGGTGCAGAGGCTCACGCCTGTAATCTCAGCACTTTGGGAGGCTGAGGCAGGTGGATCACCTGAGTGCAGGAGTTCGAGACCAGCCTGGCCAACGTGGCAAAGCCCCATCTCTACTAAAAATACAAAAAATTAGCTAGGCATGGTGGTGGGCACCTGTAATCCCAGCTACTTGGGAGGCTGAGGCAGGAGAATCACTTGATACCGGGAGATGGAGGTTGCAGTAAGCCAAGATTGTGCCACTGCACTCCAGCCTGGGCAACAGAGCAAGACTCTTCCTAAAAAAAAAAAAAAAAAAAAGGAAAAAAGAAAAAAAGAAAAGAAAAGAAAAGAAATTCTGGCTCGGTGCAGTGGCTCATACCTGTAATCCCAACAATTTGGGAGGCTAAGACAAGAGGATTGCTTAAGGTCAGGAGTTAAGATCAGCCTGGGCAACATATAGAGACCCTGTCCTTTTTTTTTTTTTTTTTTTAATTAGCCAGGCACGGTGGTGCCTGCCAATAGTCCTAGCTACTGGGGAGGCTGAGGTGGGAGGATCACTTGAGCTCAGGAGTTCGAGGTTACAGTGAACTATGATCACATCACTGCACTCCAGTCTCCGCGACAGAGCAAGACCCTGTCTCAAAAAAAAGAAAAAGAAAAAGAAAAAAAAAGAAATTCTGACACATACTACTTATACATACAACACGAATGAATCTTGAGGATATTATGCTAAGTGAAATGAGTCAGTACATTGGATAAATTTTTTATGATTCCACTTATATGAGGTACCTAGAATAGGCAAATGCAGGGAGACAGAAAGTAGACTGGGTGGAGGTGGAAGGGGAAGTTATTATTTAGTGGGTATATGTTGTATTTGGGATGATGGAGAAAGTTCTGAAAACAGATAGTGATAATGGTTACACAGCATTGTGAATGTATTTAATGCCACTAAATTGTACACTTAAAATGGTTAAAGTGGTGAAGTTTATGTTATGTATATTCTACCACAATAAAAAACAAATTAAGGTCCTCACCTGTAAGAATCCACACTTGATATCTACTTCAGGGTAATTAGGCAGCACAAAAAAGACTTCAGAAAATGAATACCCTTTTTGTATTCAAATTTAAGGAGGTTAAAATATTTTAATTGCACTAGCTGATGAGATTTAAAGCTTAGACATTCAACTTGGGTCATTCAGGAGGAAAATCTAAACCACTGAAACCTGAACGAACATCTATCTTTCCTACTAGTAGCCTACAACTATAAGGCAACCCCCTAGACCAGCACTGTCCCATGGAATTTCTTGCAATGACAGAAGTGTTCTATATCTGTGCCATCCAACTGGGCTACTGAGCAACTGAAACGTGGCTTAGTGCAATCAAGAAACTGAATTGTTACTTTTATTTAATTTTAATTAAGTAGCCACACATGGAATTAGTTACTATATTATCCAGTGCAGAGTGTAAACTCTTAAACTTAAAAACTTACAGCACACCACAAGATTCTCTTGCCAAAAGCCATATGCAGTTTCCACAGCTCCAGACAGTCAGATGACCTTCTCGTAAGCTCTGGGCCAATGTGTGGGGTGAAGCACCTAAGTAGTGTGTGTCAAAGAGGGGTGGGGCCAAAAAATAAGAATGCTCCTTTCTTCTTCTATGTCTGTGGAAAAATACTAACTGCACAAAGTGGGAAGAGGAAGCTCACCTAGGACAGTGAGAACTAGGACCTAGGATAAGAGACTTTGACATACTTATAGGAAGAGAAAAATGAACGCTACTGTCAGTGTTGCATTAGGCGAGGAATAAAAAGGAATGTTACTGGCTGGACAGCCTCCTGAATAGGGCATCACTGGATACTTCAAGAATTTCAGTCATAAATTAAGCACTAGGTGGGAGAAAAAGAAATGTCATTTCTATGCAGAAACTGAAGAACATGGCCAAAGATAGAGGCCACTTCCAGGTGGGAAGTGCTGTCCTGCTAACCATGGGCCACCAAAGTATAAGTGACTGTCCCTCCCAAAGAAATCACTTGCCTTCGGGACTCATAAATGCACAAAAACTGACCCCAGCTCTCAGCCAGAATGAACTGTTCATCTACAGCCTTATGGTCCATTTTTCTATTTTCATTTACGGTACTTATCAATGCTCAACTTGGATTACAGTAAGTTAGAGACAATCTATCTCACTAGGTTACTAGTTCCCTGGAAGGCAAAGACCATACATAAATATATTAATATGACTATATTGATATAAGTGTACACTATAACAAAAAATCTTTTTTATGTCCACAGACATCCAGCCTAGGTCCTTGTACTGGCTACACGGATGATAAGCTCCCCTCCTACTTCACAGAGTACTACCTCTGTGTAAGACACTGCACTACAAACACTTTCCATGCATCACTTCACAATCCTCCTGTCAACCCCATGAAGTATTTCAGGTATGTTCCCATTTCACAGGTAAAGAAAAGGCCAAGAAACTAACCTGTGGCCGGGTCCTATAGCTAGTTAGTGGCCAAGCCAGTAGGTGATCAGATTAAGGTGTTAAGCGGGAAATTCTTAACCGAGATGAAAGGGCTCACTATGGACAATTTGTGCAAATAGTTAGAGAAGAGAGACACCAATCAGGAGTAACCTCCAAATAAAAAGTTACACCAGGAGGGTTTAAACAACTGGAAGTGGTGTAGGCCGCAAAAAGGCTCTTGGTCCCCACATTTATGGAGACTTAGAAGTTTTGTGAAAAGGATGCCAAGGGGTTGTCCAGTCTCTCCACAGGGTGGGTAGCAAGAGAAGACATGTTTGTATCAACATAAAGAGCTTCCTGACCCAGGAGGTGAAGGGTACCCCTCCAGCCCCAGAGAATGTTGAGCCGAGATCCAGTGCCTGTCCTGGAAAAAGTGAACACCCACCTGATTACAGAGGACAGCTCACCCCATATTCTTTCTCGAGATCACCTCCAGACCTGGATGGCAGGGAGTAAAGAGGGAGTCCAAATCCCAGGGGGACAGTTCTCAGCATGAATGCTGCCACCTGACATTTTCCACATCTCAAACACAGCAGGCAGAGATAAGTGGATGTCTGAGAAGTCAGCAGCACTCCATAAACACACGGCCACAGTTTGGTTCAGGCTGTCCCAACCCTCGTGGTATGTGTGCCATCCACACTACTCAAGGCCCAGGTGTGCCCCACTCTGGCACAGCCAGCTTGTTTCAGATCAGCCTGTGAACCACACATGTACTTATTAAATTACTAAAGCCGTGACACTGTCAGTACATTTTTAAACAGGGACCAATAACTCTGGCATAGGCCTGTCCCAGTACCTCCTATCCTGAGATAATGTTTTTCTTCAAAGACCGACTCCCTTTTGATCCAAATACCAACCAGCCAGGTTTTGGTTGACCTTGTGAGGGCCAAGGAAGTCCTCTGCCACACTGCAAGTTTATACACACACACACACTCTCTCTCTCTCTCAGGTCACAGCAATGCCAAGCTGCAGGAATGCTGCCAACACCTTGGCAGCCTAGAAAGGTAAGAATGAGGCCTAGAAACCTTACAGCCCTCATGAAACCAGGTGTGTGCCCAGCAAAGTAAACTAGGGAATGAAACAGAACCCAGACAGTGCTTACTTGCATCAGGATGCTCCCGAAAGAAGCCATCATCCTGTCTGCCTTTTGTCTAATACTAATCCCACCTTCCGAGATTCTTTCTCTAGTACGAAGACATCTGTGCCCACCATCCCGTGTCCAGGGGCATTGGAAATTCATCTCTACTCTGGCTTCACTTTCTGCAGACATTCCAACCTCAAGTTTCCAAGGTAGGTTTAAGTCTACACACATGACAGACATTCCCTGAGATCAAGAAAGCATTACTTACCTTGGAGTCTTTCCTTCTGTAAGAAAGAAGCTGCAGTATGTTGCTATATGAGCAGAGTCCAAGGAAAAGGAAAACCTGAGTCCCTGCAAAGGGTCCAAGATCAGACTCCCCAGTAGCCAGCTGGAACTGTATTTTCCTCTATGTGAAGTCATTTCTAACCAACACCCATAGGAGTCAAGGCCCACATTTCCTTCTAGGGCATTACTCACTTATAGATTAACTATCTTGGGAAAGACAACAGTGTGCAGGAGGTGGAAGCCAGGTTCTTTGCTCTACTCCTATTTTTATTTGAGGGAAATCCTACTTCCCTCAGATCCGGGGGGCTGAGCAGAGTTGATACTGGAAGCATGGGCTTTCATTTATATTTTTAGCTCTGCTTCCCTGCTCTGCTGAAAACTGCCCTCAGTCAGTGCTTCGCATCCAAGGACCTTTTATTAAATCAGCTACTATATAGCCTGCTCATGAAGTGGTGCTTAGTTTGGCTAAGACAGAGGAATGTAAATAAATATTCATAATATAATGCTTGTAAGTTGCAATAAAGCTATCACTGGAGCAAAGGAGGATGCACTGCCTGGGGTGGCAGCCTTGGACTTGCCCCTACATCTCCACCAGTATAGCTACAATTCAAAAGACTGACCATACCAAGTACTGTCAAAGATGGGGAGGAACTAGAACTCTCATGCACTGTGGTGGGAATGCAAAATGGTACAGCCATGTGGCTGGCAAAATATTGGCCCCAAGCTGTCGATGTTCTAGTTCCCAGAACCTGTGAATATGCTATCCCATATAACAAAAAGACCTTTGTAGATGTGATCAAGTTAAGGCTCTTGAGATGGGGAGATTATCCAGGATTTTCCAAGTAGGCCCAAGGTAATCACAACAGAGGTAGGTGAGTTAGAGAGAAGAGATGTAACAGTGGAAGTAGAGCTGGGGGGGAGGGAGGGGAAGCAGCAAGAGAGAAAGAGATTGGAAGATGCTATGATGCTGGCCTTGAAGACGGAAGAAGGGGCCATGAGCCAAGGAATGCAGGCAGCCTCTAGAAGCTGGAAAGGACAACCGGGCGTGGTGGCTCAAGTCTGTAATCCCAGCACTTTGGGAGGCTGAGACGGGCAGATTGCCTGAGGTCGGGAGTTCGAGACCAGCCTGACCAACGTGGAGAAACCCTGTCTCTACTAAAAATATAAAATTAGCTGGGTGTGGTGGTGAATGCCTGTAATTCCAACCACTCGGGAGGCTGAGGCAGGAGAATCACTTGATCCCGGGAGGGGGAGGTTGCGGTGAGCCGAGATCGCACCATTGCACTCCAGCCTGGGCAACAAGAGTGAAACTTCGTCTCAAAAAAAAAAAAAGAAGTTGGAAAGGACAAGGAAACAGATTCTCCCTTAGAGCATCCTGAAAGGCTCTGCTGACACCTTGATTTTAAGACTTCTGACGTCCGGAATTATGAGATAATACATTCATTTTGCTTTAAGACACTAAAGTTTGTGATAATTTGTTACAGCAGCAATAAGAAATGAATACAAGCCACTTTGGAAAATGGTTTAGCAATATCCGCTAATGCTGAACACATGCCTATCCTATCACAGAATGGAACCTGTGTTTTGATTTACCATGTTGGAAACACTCTTTTTGTAGAATCTACGAGGTGACATTTCTGAGCCCATTGAGGCCTATAAGAAAAAATCAAATATCAAGCGATAAAAACTAGAAACAAGCTATCTGTGAAAATGCTTTGTGATGTGTCGTTTTAGCTCACAGAATGGAACTTGTGTTTTGATTCAGGAGGTTACAAACACTCTTTATATAGAATCTACGAAGTGGCATTTCAGATCCCATTCCACTTCTAGGTATGTACCCAACAGAAATGTATGGGCATCAAGGTATCTGCACAAGCATAACGTTCATAAAAGTTTTAGTCAAAAGAATAAAAAACTGGAAAAAAACAATGTCCATCAGCAAGAGAATTGATAAAACAAATTGTGGTATAGTCACACAAAGTACTACTACTCAGAAATAAAAAGAAATGAACCACTGGTACCTGTAACAACATAGGTGAATCTTGCAGACATAATGTCAAGTGAAAAAAAAAAAAAAAAAACCAGACACAAAGAAGGATATACTTGATGAAAAAGTTCTGGAGATGGATTGTGGTGGTGGCTGCACAACAACATGAATGTACTTAATGCCACTGAACTGTACACTTAAAAATTGCTAAAATGGTAAATTTTATGTTACATATATTTTATCACAATAAAAAAGTATCTCCTAAATGAATCTATTTTAATACAATTTACAAATAAGCAAAGCAAATCTACAGTGAAAAGAGGTGAGAACAGTGGTTACCTTTGAGAGAAGTATTGACTAGGAGGAGGCATGAAGGAGCCTTCTGGGTACTGAAAATATTTAACATCTTGATCTGGGTGTGGGTTACATGGTTGTATACATAATCAGACTGTGCACTTAAGATTTGTGTACTTTAGTTTCCAAGTGCCAATCCCAGTTTTATTTGCACATGATTTATCTGCATTTGCATAATCAATGCTGTAACGGAAAATGAGTAAGAAGGGAAAAAACCACCAAAAGTGTGTGTGGTTAGGGAAGGCTTCAGAGAGGAGGTGAGGTGTTAGCCAAGTACTGAAAGATGAACAGGGTAGACAGGAATGAAGATGGCAGGCGCAGAGAGGAAAAGAATTCCAGGCAAAGAGAAGAGCATGTACACTAGCAGTCGGGTGCAAAGTGTGCTGAACATTCTGAGCGGGAGTGGTCACAGGCCAGAGAGATGGGGGTGGAGGGGTAAATTGGAGCCCCATTCCAACATGCCTGAAAACTCCAACAGCAGTTTAGAATATACTCTTTAAGAAGTGCTAGGCAAGTGTCAGAGGAGATTAAACCAACAGAATGACATGATGGATCCATGACAGGGACGGTGACCTGGACGGAGGGACAGAGATCTCTAAGGTTCTTCTGATACTGGTGAGGCTCTAGATGACAGAGTCTGCCCCACAGCACTGGCCATGGGGATGCGGTCATGAGAGATAAAGAAGGCAGAACCCTCAGGTTTGGCTGTAATGTGCGGGGTTGGGGGGCGGGGGGGTCATTCTAAGCTATGTGGCTGGTGATCCCACTAACAAGAAGGGTAGATAGCAGCCATATGCTTCCCTCTGCTTCCTAGGCCAGCTGTGGAGGATCACAGCATCACAGAGTTGGAACGCACCAGTAAGATCACCTTGTGTACAATCTCATTGTACAGACAAGCAACTGAGTTCTAGGGGCCAATGTCTGAGGCCACAGTTTGTAAGGAGCAAGCTAGAATGAAAGAGCTGAGACTTATCCATTTTACTGACTACTTGCTAAACAATAGGGAACACGACTAACTCAGCAAAGGCATCCAATGCCCCCACCAACCTCACTTCCTGCCACGGGGTTCTCTGGCCTAGGGTGTGGTTGAGGTCCCTGCCAACCTTTTGCTGGAAAAGCTCTGCCCACAGCTCACCCAAATCCTGCATAGCTAGCTACTGGTTTTATCTAATGGTTTGGTAATGGCTTGTAAGTCAATCTGGTTTTTCCAACCAAGTTGTGAAACTAAAGACCCTGGCTCCAGTTTTTACTCTTCAGTTGTGCCAAGTTGAAAAGTTGAGACAGGACAGAGAGCACTGGCTGACTGTGGGCACTCCAGGGCCACCACGGAGCCAGGAACAAGTCTTGTCTACCAGTTTGATCACTGTCCTACAGACCTGATACAGTGTCAAGGAGCTAACTGCTGGTTCTGTTCTTGGTGGCCTACCAGCATCTGAGAGTGGCTGAATGACAAGTGCCAAATATCAAAGCCTGTACAGGAGAAACCAAGAGTAGATGGGTTTGAAGTAACTTGTTTGAGATCTGAAACTCCTTCCTCATTCCTGATCCTAATCTGTCGAGGTTAGTCAACATCTAGTTCATTGTACAGTCCAATACAGAAGCTACTACTATATGTGCTGATATAAATTTAATTTTTTTAAATTTAGAAATAATTAAAAACTCAGGTCCTCAATTCTCAACAGCCACATGTGGCTAGTGGCCATCATATGGAACAGTTCAGACCTAGAACATTTCCAACATCACAGAAAGTTCTATTGGACAGTGTTGTACCTTGCGTGTCTTATCTCTGCTTGAATTAAGAGCCATTTGCTCTGATATAATCTTTACATGCCAAAGTGTAAATAATCCTTTTGATTTTTAAGCAGTAAAGATAAAACTATGTACCACAAAGGACATTCAACTCTCCCCAGTAGAAAGGCACTGAGAACCCTTGGGCCTCTTGGTTGAAACAGAGAAACTAAAACACAGCTAAGAGAAATTAAAGTTGAACAGGGTATAGTGAAACAGTCCATTTTCCTCACTTAATTGTTCTTCTATAAAAAGGGTTAATCTCATCCCAGAAGATTAGGGATATGTGGAGCTCAATGGACTATTAATAAGAAGCAATTATTCTTCAGAAAAAAATTTGTGACTGACAAAAGTAAAATCAAGTGAAGTGGAAATTTAGGTGGGTGAGGAGAGGAAAAAGGGAGAGCAGGAACATGTTTTGCAGTAAGAAAATGGCAATTAAAATGCATAATTTTTAATTTTTAGTTTATTATTTTTTTGAGACGGAGTCTCGCTATGTAGCCCAGGCTGGAGTACAGTGGCACAATCTCAGCTCACTGCAACCTCTGCCTCCCAGGTTCAAGCAATTCTCCTGCCTCAGCCTCCCAAGTAGCTGGGATTACAGGCGTGCACCACCACACCTGGCTAATTTTTGTATTTTTAGTAGAGAGGGGGTTTTGCCATGTTGACCAAGCTGGTCTCGAACTCCTGACCTCAGGTGATCCACCCCTCTTGGCCTCCCAAAGTGCTGGGATTACAGGCATGAGCCACCACGCCTGGCCTAGAATTAGTGATTTTTTAAAAAGAGATTCTGGTCTGTAGACATAACTACAACTGCTTAAAAATATTGATTATCTAGCTAATGAAAATGATCAATGCTAAATTTTATTCATAACACGAATCTCCACTGGGGGAAAAATTACCCAGGTGCAAGGAAAGCTTCCACTGAAGGCTGTCACAGTATTTCACCACCCACTGTCACCCCCGACTGGTGATCAAGAAAACTAAATAAATACAATTAATAGGGTAGAAAAGAGCAAAACCTGCTAAGAGGTGATGCTATCCCCATGAACAATACACTTTCCCTCTGGTAAGTGTAGTGCTGAAAATGCACTAGGTATTGAAGGAAGAGAACATACAGGAACCCCATGGGGGGCTGTTATTAAGAATAAGCACAGCAGGAGAATTCGGTTTTGCCCAGTTTACGATTCAGACGGTTACTTCAAGTTAACAGCACATATTAAGGTGTTGTTCTGAAACAGGGACATAGAGCACTGCTTAATAAAGGGCTGCAGGTGCCTGGTGAGACTCCAGCTGTGAGGTCATTTCCTGCCCTCCCTCCCTCCTTCCAGAAAAGATTAAGATTGCTTATATAAAATACAGTAGAAATCAATACAGAAAGTAGGAGAGAAAGAGAAAAACAAGGGTAGGGATAAAAAATGGAGCTGAAAAGGAAGTTAATCCCATACATCTACCATAGCAACCAGAGTACCACACTGGTTGAGTTGCTAAACCAAGAGTCAACTCTGAAGGAATCAGTGTCTAACGGTGAAGACAGACCAACTGCTCAGGAAGGAGACAAGCTGGTCTGGGAAGGGGCTCATCCTGCAGGCCCTGAAGCAGGTGCTGGGTAATCAGTCCACTAAGGCCATCTGTAACTAATGGCAGCTGTTTCACATCAAACCTAGAAAGATGGAGGCAGAACCAGCTCAGATACACTGGAACTTCCCTGTTTAACGGTGTGGTTCCCAGAGTTAGGGCATCTGTCCTATCAGTCAATCAGTACCTGTTGGTCAGAATCAGCAAGTGGCTTCTGTGGACAAGGCACTAGGAAGACATGACACCAGCTGGGGGAGATGACCAGATCTAATCTCACAGAGCCCACTGAATCCCGACTCAGTAGACCCTACCCAGCAGCAGGGATTCCTGACCCCGACCCCAACACCAAACCCAGGAGATCCTAAGCTGGCTAATACAGCTCTCTCCTCCCACAGTTATGGTTCCATGTTTTTTCAATACCATGCTTTCTGTCTTAGTCTGTTTTCAGTGGCTATAACAGAATACCACAGACTGCGTAACTTAAACAAATTTACTTGGCTCACAATTCTGGATGCTGGTGGTGTCAGCATCTGCTTGGCATCTGGTGAGGGCCTTCTTCCTGCATCAAAACATGGCAAAAGGGCAAGCAAGCCCATGATACAGAGACAGCAAATGGGGGCCAAACCGAAACCACTATCAACAATAATCCATTCATGAGGGCAGAGCCCCATGGCCTACTCACTTCTTAAAGGTCCCATCTCTTAATGCCATCACAATGGCAATTTTGACATGAGTTTTGGAATGGACATTCAAACCTTAGCACTTTTCCTCAATGACAGCTTAATAATTTCCATAAAGCCAAGTCCATCCCCTTTCCACAGTCTATCAGGTCCCCAAGACAATAATCTGTGTGAGGACACACTAGTCACAGCCTCGGTACACTCCCTTCACCCAGGCTGGGGAAAGCAAAATCAGGATATCCCTTCGAAAGCCTGGGGAATCCGGGCCTGCTTTGCCTGATATGGGGGAGCCCGTTTCATCAAAGTGTGTTTCCATTTCCTCTACATCCATGAAGAGATCCAAGCTGGACTCACTACCACAACACACATACTGTGCTTCACACCATACTTGACAGCACAGTCATCACACTGAATACTTGGTCACCGTGAGACTCAATATAGACCACAAAACTCCCTGCGTCATGGAAATGCTCTAGGTCAGTGCAGTCCAATACAGTAGCCACTAGCCACAGTTGGCTATTGAGCACGTGAAACGCAAACAGTCCAAATGGAGACACACTAGAAGTGTAAAACAGCCACGGAATTTCAAAGACTTGCTGCAAAGAAAAGAATGTCAGATATCTCATTAATTATGTTTAATATTAATTACATGCTGAGGCTAAGTGAGGTGGCTCATGCCTGTAATCCCAACATGAGACCTGTCTCTATTAAAAAAAAAAATTCAAAAGTGATCCGGGCGTGGTGGCACTCACCTGTGGTCCTGGCTACTTGGGAGCTGAGGTGGGAGGATCACTTGAGCCTGAGAGGTTGGGGCTGCAGTGAGCTCTGGTGGGAGCACTGCACTCCAACCTGGGCAACAGAGCGAAACCCTGCCTCTACAAAGAAAAAAAAAAGGACTGAACACAGAGCTGATGAACTTTGGAGGTTTAGTAATGACGGCAACAGCGGTAGGCTCAGGGCAGCCCACGGCAGAGGGCGGTGGGGAAAATGATGAAATCTAATGTGCTGTCTGGTTCTTTGAGCAGAGACAGAAGGAATGCTCATCCTTGAAGAGGATTGTGAGGGACCTGGTTTCACACAGGGGAAACCAGGGTTGGTTGGTTGTTTTGCCAAATTTTACCTACGTTGGGGAAGCAAAGTGTCGTTAAGGGAGAGAACTTGGTATATAAGAGGATGAAGGGGCTGGGCGTGGTGGCTCAAACCTGTAATCCTAGCACTTTGGGAGGCCAAGGCAGGCAGATCACTTGAGGTCAGGAGTTCAAGACCAGCCTGGACAACATGGTGAAACCCTGTCTCTACTAAAAATACAAAAATTAGCTAGGCGTGGTGGCATGTGCCTATAATCCCAGCTACTTGTGAAGCTAAGGCATAAGAACCGTTTGAACCAGGGAGGTAGAGGTTGCAGTGAGCCAAGATCACACCACTGCACTCCAGCCTGGGGGATAAAGAGAGACTCTGTTTCCCGCCCCTCCTCAATTAATTAATTAATTAATTACATGCTGAAAGATAATATTTTGGAATATACTTGACTAAGTAAGTTGTATTATATTAATTTCATCTGTTTCTTTTTTCTTTTTCTTAATGTGTCTACTAGAAAAATTAAGATTACATATGTGGCTAGCATTCTGTTTCCATTAGCCAGCACTAACTTCTATTATTTGGTCTTTTTCTCTTTAAAATTTTTTTCCTAGACGCCAGGCCCAGTGGATAGTCTTTTTCTTTAAATTGACTTATTTTCGCTTAGTTTTTGTATTTTTTTCACTTTTTACTCATTCCGAAAATATTCAGAAACTGTAGCGTGATGTACTAGTTGTAGTTTTAAAATAAATTGAAGAATCAACAGAAAACCTAAAGTTAAAAAGATAAATCTGTCCACATGCAATCTAAAGCCCTCTTATGTACCATACCCTTTGGGAAATACTGGCCCAAAGCAGAGCTATTCAAAGTGTGTCCTGTGGACAGGTGCCAGTCTCTCTTTTTTACGTTTTGTTTGTTTGTTTGTTTCTTCAGGAAACCCTGAGCAGCCTAACCCTGATGGGCTGTGGAGAGGGAGCACAATCTCTCTATTATTCATTATCAGTCTGCAATAAAGAATAAAGGCATAAATTGAGAGCATGCTTTTTTATTTTACTTTTTTTGAGACAGAGTCTCACTCTGTCACCTAGGCTGGAGTGCAGTGGCGCCATCTCAGCTCACTGCAACCTCCACCTCCCTGGTTCAAGAGATTTTCGTGCCGCCGCTTCCCGAGTAGCTGGGACTACAGGTACGCGCCACCACATCTGGCTAATTTTTGTATTTTTAGTAGAGGTGGGGTTTCGCCATATTGCCCAGGCTGGTCTTGAACTCCTGACCTCAAGTCATCTGCCTGCCTTAGCCTCCCAAAGTGCTGGGATTACAGGCGTGAGCCACTGCACCCCACCGAGGGCATGCATTTAGAACATTTACAGCAACTGGACAGAGTATTTTGTTACTTAATGAGCTCTTTAAATCTAATATTAATCTAACCTGATATTTAAAAATTGGGACTTGTATTTTCCATGTCTTTCATATATTTTTCTTTACTGTGTTTTACCAAGATATTGGTCAACAGCAGATTGGAAATTTACAAAAAAAAAAAAAAAAACTAAAAACTGCTCCTTTACCAGAGTTAGTTTGAGACACACTAGCCTAGAGTATCAGAGAATCTTCCAGGGTCCTTCTAGAGCAATGACCAGAGTTACAGCAAGAACCTCAATCATACCCAACACAGTGTCCTAAGGCAGGAAGCCGATTAAGAGTATCTTCAGATCCTTAACAATAATTGTGGGCACAGAGAGGATGGGGGGTTCATTCCTGGTAAACTGGGAAATTCCATTAAATGGAACTTCTCTTCCTCTAAGCATTTTAATAACATTTTTGCTGTAATTCTAAGAAATAAGATCCCCATCGCCTTTGGGGAGAAAAACAACTGTGTACTAAGTAAAAGGCATACAAGATCTTTGTAAGATGTGGCTAGATAGTACTGAGCTAGATCCTCAGAGGGGTATAGCAGATATGGGAGACACAGCTCATGCACGAAAGGAGTTTATTATCCATCCGTGGAGGCACAGTGGCACGGGAGGTTAAAAATTCTCAGCTCTGGGCCAGTCGTGGTGGCTCACGCCTGTAATCCCAGCACTTTGGGAGGCTGAGGTGGGCGGATCACTTGAGGTCAGGAGTTCAAGAAGAGCCTGGCCAACGTGGTGAAACTCGATCTCTACTAAAAATACAAAAAATTAGCCGAGCATGCTAGTGCGTGCCTGTAGTCCCAGCTACTTGGGAGGATGAGGCAGGAGAATCGCTTGAACCCAGGAAGCAGAGGTTGCAGAGAGCAGAGATCGCACCACTGCACTCCAGCCTGGGTGACAGAGCAAGACTCTGTCTCAAAAAAACCAAAACCAAAACAAAAATGAGCCAGACATAGAGGTATATGCCTATAGTCCCAGCTCCTCGGAGGGGCTGAGGTGGGAGGATTGCTTGAACCTGGGAGGTCAACGCTGCAGTGAGCTGAGATCGTGCCACTGTACTCCAGCCTGCGTGATACTCTGTCTCAAAAAAAAAAAAAAAAAAAAAAAAAAGTATAAGGGAGGATGTGCATAGGTTACATGCAAATACTATACCATTTTATATCACGGACTTGGGCATCCTTGATTTTTGGTGTTCTTGAGAGGTGCTGGAACAAATCCCCCATGGATACCAAGGAACGACTGTACTTACCTATTACAGTAGATATTCTCCAAAAGGGCCACTAACAATTTCTCATTTCCCAGTAGATGCATGCTGCCCTCACATCAAGAGGTGGAGTCTATTTCCTCTCCCCTTGAATCTAGGCTGGCCTTGGGACTTGCTTTGACCACTGAACGCAGCAAAAATGACATTCTGGGACTTCTAAGTGCAGGCCTTAAGAGAACTGGCAACTTCTGCTTCCTCATTCAAAGCACAGCAGCCACGCTGTTAGAAAGTCCAGGACAGACTCCCTGTGATTAGGTACCTGGACAATGAGAGACCACCTTCGACATTTCAAGTCCAACTGAGCTCCCAGCAGACCAGCAGACTGTACCAGCATGAGGGACTCCAGGTGACCCCAAATGGAGCACCAGTAAGCCCAGGCAACCCCCAGAACTATGAGAAATAAGTTTTGGAGTGGTTTGTTACACAATAATAGATAACTGAAACGTCTCTGAAATGACAAAAAGAATATAAAGTGATTGTGAGGATGAAAGTAAAATAATGTATAAGTGCTTATACTGATACTTGGCACATAAGTGCTCAACAATTAGCGGCCATTACTGTCTGGGAAGCTAAATTGAACATGTGCAGTATACAACTGCAGACTGCTGTGTACATTACATTCAGGTTCTGAGCGCTCTGCAGGCCCGCGGAGTGGGAATGTACAGGAGGTGAAAAGGCAAGGCTTCAGGGTAAAAGTGCGTCTTTGACCTGAAGGACAGAGTATGCAGAATACTGGTTTCTAAACCTCTAATGCATGAAGACCCACCCACAGACTTCTAGGCAATTGCAACGCGTGTCTGCACCAAAGGCTGAAGACTGTCCTGGCAGAAGTCTCGAGGTCTCTATATAGACAGATGGGTGGTTGTGAGGCCAGGGGGAATGAAGAATGTTAATGAGTATGGGGATTCTTTGTGGGGTGGTGAACATGTTCTAAAATTGATTGTGGTGATGGCTGCACAACTCTGTGAATATACTAAAAACCATCGAATTGTGCATTTTAAATGGGTGGAATATATGGCATATGAATTTTACAGAGATGATAAAGCTGTTTATTTTTATTTTTGAGTCAGGCTCTCACTTTGTCACCCAGGCTGGAGTGCAGTGGCACAATCTCAGTTCACTGCAGCCTCGACCTCATGGGCTCAAGCAATCTTCCCGCCTCAGCCCCTAAAGCAGTTGGGACTACAGGTACATGCCATCACGCCCAGCTAATTTTTTGTATTTTTTGTGGAGACAGGGTTTTGCCATGTTGCCCAGGCTGGTCTTGAACTCCTGAGTGCAAGCGATCTGTGGGCCTCAGCCTCCTGAAGTGCTAGGATTACAGGTGTGAACCACCATGACCGGCCATAAAGCTGTTATTACAGAAACACACAGGGTGGGAGGGATGAAGAGGGTGAGATGACAAAGGAGCAAGGAACATTCCAAAGGGTTGCCTGCGGGTTACAAGGCACCAACCTATTTGGCACTGAGAGGAAAAGCCAAGTCTTTTTAGGTGGTGAACGAACCCAGCACTGGTCAGAAGCTGGGAGCCCTGGGGACAGACCCTGTCATTCCAAGGATCTCAGGCATTTGGCATGATTGCTGTTGCCTCAAATGCTTTGCGTGCATGTGGCTCACTCATACCTGTTTTCCTTTCGCTTAAATGACAACCCAAACTCTGCTAGTCACAAGGCTTTTAAAAACAGAAAAAGTTCCTAGGCAAGAGGAAAACAAATGCTTCCCAACAGAAAAGCAGATGGGGGTTTGCATTCAGACTGACCTCAGAGGCAGATGAGGTGGGATCCCAAGGCCTAGTCAGACCCAGAGCCTCAGATGCCAAGACAGTAAACTCCATATTTAAATGTGGCCGACTCAGATGTGAGGTGGACAGTGGACACTGCCTCCCTAAGGGCGGCTGCCCTCTACTACCCCCTCTTCCTTCTTCTGGTGAAATTCCTTTCAAAAGGGGCCGGAGGGCAGGGCCATGGGAAGTTTTCAAATCCTGGAACTGCCACCTGAGCCAACTTAGCACATGAACAGCCCCCTAAAACCAGGCAGTATCATTGCATCACCAGCCAATATATCTCATTAAATCCTCTCAACAAAACCCACCAGGATATTTACCAACAGCCCCCAGAAATCTCCATCTCTCGCCTGCCCAAATCAATCTTGTGAATCCTTCTGTTTTGTAAGTCAATCAATGTAATTACAAGAAGACAAAGTGTTCTTTTAAAACACTAGCCACTGCAGAAGATGGGGCACCTGAGAGGAAAACATCCTTTCATGTTGGAGAGGAAGCAGGGTTAGAAATGACAGACTTTGAGCAGCTATGTCACCATGGCTAGGATATCAGAAGAGAAATCACAAAGGCTTTCAGCAGTTTGTCCTGAAGGTCCTGCTAAGCCCAAGTCCTACGCTGCCATTAGTAAAAAAAGCCAGGAGCCACAAACCAAATACAACTTTGCAGGAAGTTTGTGGTCCTTCCTACTACCAAAGAGACTCTAGAGGCACAAACTCAACTTGTTCTCTTGTTCTTCTTGATCTTAACATTTTTTTTTTTTTTTAAGATGGGAGTCTCACTCTGTCGCCCAGGTTGGAGTGCAGTGGCGCAATCTCCGCTCACTGCAACCTCCGCCTCCCGGGTTCAAGCAGTTCCCTGCTTCAGCCTCCCGAGTAGCTGGGATTACAGGTGCCTGCCACCATACCTGGCTAATTTTTGTATTTTTAGTAGAGACAGGGTTTCACCATCTTGGCCAGCCTGGTCTTGAACTCCTGACCTCGTGATCCGCCCGCCTTGGCCTCCCAAAGTGCTGGGATTACAGGCGTAAGCCACCACGCCCAGCGGTCTGAACAGTTTTAGGATTAAAGTGTTCAAGGATGGTTTTAAACACAACTTTGAAAAAGGATGAAGAACTCGATTTCTGATGCCTTTGCTACTCGGGCCCACCCTACTTTTTTTTTTTTATTTTACAATTTTTAATTTTTGTGGCTACATAGTAGGTAGTAGGTGCATATATTTCTGGGGTACATGAGATGTTTTGGTACAGGCATGCAATGTAAAATAATCATATCATGCAAAACGGGTTAGCCATCCCCCTCAAGCATTTATCCTTTGTGTTACAAACAATCCAGTCATACTACTAGTTATTTTAAAATGAACAATTAAATTATTATTGACTATAATTACCCTGTTGTGCTATCAAATACCAGGCCTTATTAATTCATTCTATTTTTTTATACCCATTAACCATTCCTACCTCCTTCCCACTGCCCACTATCCTTCACAGCCTCCAATAACCATCTACTCTCTATCTCCAGGCCCTACCCTATTTTGTTTTTCTTTTGAGACAGAGTCTCGCTCTGTCACCGAGGCTGGAGTACAGTGGCGCGATGTCAGCTCACTGCAACCTCCGCTTCCTGAGTTCAAGCGATCCTATGCCTCAGCCTCCCAAGTAGCTAGGATTACAAGCGTGCGCCACCAGGCCTGGCTAATGTTTGTATTTTTAGTAGAGAGAGGGCTTCACCATGTTAGCCAGACTGGTCTCAAATTCCTGACCTCAGGTGATCCACCTGCCTCGGCCTCCCAAAGTGCTGGGATCCTGGGCATGATGGCGCAGAAGTTGCAGTGAGCTGAGATTGTGCCACTGCACTCCAGCCTGGACAACAGAGTGAGACTTCATCTAAAAAGAAAGAAAGAAAAGAAAGGAAAGAGGAAAGAAAGAAAGAAAGGAAGAAAGGAAGAAAGAAAGAAAGAGATAGACACAGGCATGAGCCACCGTGTCTGGCCCCCCACCCTACTGTGAACCCCTGAGGGAGGTTATCCTGAACTTCCAGTTTGTACCTCTATATTCTCATGCTCCAGGGCAGGGGATGAAGATATGCACATGGAAGGACATGAGGAAATGCCATTTTACTGCAAAGCAATTCCCTCCTTCCTAGGGAACAAGGGGCAAAGGAGTTTAATTCAGTAAATAAGGTATACTACTCAGGTGACTGCGACACAATAAACTGAGATTTCACCACTATACAATTCATCCACGTAACCTAAAACCACTTGTACCCCAAAAGCTATTAAAATAAAAAATAAAAAAATATTTTAAATAACAGTATTTATCTGTAGAATGCACTGGAAAACTCAATGGGCCTCAGGAAACATGCTTTACAGTTCTATTATCTCAAACTTCTCCACCAACACATTTCTTTAATCCAACTCATCAGTGATTTATGAGCACTCAACCCAGTGTATCTGTTCCCAGCATGATGCAATTGGGAAACAATGGTCACAGACCTACTGTGCACAAAATCCCTAAGGAGGGGCAGGATGACAACACAGTCACCTTCTGCACCACACAGCACTGAGAGAGGTGCCTATAATCTGGACCCAGGCCTTGCTCTCAAGCTAATGATCTAATAGAGGAAATGCATCAGCTTGAGCACTTGTGTCAGGCCTGCTTTACAGACATGAATTCCTTCATCCTCAAGACAGTACTGTCTCCCAGTGTTGTTCTTCAGCAACCCCAGCCCCCTTATTTGTGTGTGTGTGTGTGTGTGTGTGTGAAACAGAGTCTCACTCTTTCACCCAGGCTGGTGTGCAGTGGCCATCATGGCTCACTGCAGCCTCAACCTCCAGGGCTCAAGCGATCCTCCCAGTTCAGTCTCCTGAGTAGCTGGGACTACAGGCATGTGCCACTACACCCAACCCTTTTTTTTTTTTTTTCTAGAGATAGGGTCTAACTTTGTTGCCCAGGCTGCTCTCAAACTCCTAGGCTCAATCGATCCTTCTGCCTCAGCCTCCCAAAATGCTGGGATTACAGGTGTGAGCCACTGCATCCAGCAAGTGTGATATACTTGACAACTGCTTCTAAAGCCCATTTTAAACGGGAGAAAACTGAAGCTCACAGATGTCAAATAACTTCCCCAAAATTACACAGTAAGAAGAGAGTGCTGACATTCACACCCAGGCAGTCTGGACCTCAGTCTACTCAGCTTTAGTAACAGCAATGGCCAGCAGAGTCCGGCATACAGTAGACACCCAATGACCATCTGCCTAGAGGAGCATGAAGGTTAATATAATACAGGCAGAGGAAGAGTGCTTGGCTGGAGGTACTGCAGGCACAGATAGGAAGAAGTTCATTAATTCTGACTGAGAGAACCTAGAGGAAGTGAATTCCTGAAGGAAAAATGGGAGAAGGGAGTATTTCAGTCTGAGGGGGAACACAGGGTCTGTGTGACAGTGATGCTGTCCGATGTTATGGTTGAGATCTGGTGATTCTATCTGCTGGTTAAAGGTTGTTAAGCAGATTGAAACAAGCACTTGCTCATTTGTTATACTGTGTGTATCAGACAAGCACTAAAATGAACAGTAGATCTGGTCATTTCTATTCAGAGATAATTAAAAGGAAAGAAAGAAGGCATCACTAGGGGGTAATGGGAACATGCACAGGATTTCAATATCGGAAGAACCTGTTGCTAGAGGAAACCACCAGCGGTATTTCCTTGCTGTCTTTTACACAGCTCCCAGGAAAACCACTTGCCAACTCATATCCCCTAAGTGTGCAACACAAAATTGTTGGACAGCCTAAACATCTCAGGTCTTTCTGTATTTTGCAGCCTTCACAGCACCCAGCCCAAGCTTAGGAACAATGGTTGACTCTCTAGAAAAGCAGGTTAAGTCTCATTAGTAATGGGTCCCAAATGCTAAGGGCCTGGGTAACCAAGAATGATCAGTATCCAGGACAGATTATTATAAAACCTCAAAATCATAATTTTTCTAAGGAGACTTTACTTACGTACCTGGCCTTGCTAACTCCCCCAAAGAACAAATCGTGATATCACCTGGCACCTAAATTGAACATTCCAATTTTACCATACCAACCTTAATGCACATAGGTGTTTATTTCACATTTTAAACCTTCACACATATTTTTCTATATTTCCAATTTCAAATGAAGGAAGATATTCTTAAGCTAATCTTAATATCAGAAGAGTACATTAAATGATTCTACAATAGTTTCCAAACAGAACTTATTAAGAATCTCCCCCGCAAAAGTACCTCCTCCCCTTCCCCAATTTTGTTTCCATAAAAAAAAACAACCCCCCTTAAGTTCCTTCAAATAAAATCCAAGATACACTGAAAACCCAATCGTACCGCCCCTCCCCGCCTTTCATGAGTACAACAAAACATCGAAACAAACTATTATTTAAGCTCTCAACCAAATAAAAATGCAAACTGAAACAACCTCTCCTTTTCAATGTTTTATTATACAAGGTCGCCTCTGCCAGGGAGGGTCGTTCTGGTGGGTGGTTTCCAAGTTCTTCCCTAGCAGATGCAGCTTGAGTGTTTCAAGCAAAAGGGATAAAAACAAAAACACACATTTCAAAGGTAGTTATAACGTTATCCTGTGACAATTAATGAATTCTGCCTTTAAAAAAGCATAATGAAAAATACAAACTGGAAATGATTTAAGCTATCTCCTTCTCCTATGAATGATGCAACTGAAGGCCCAATCAGAAAATACCCCTCGCCCCCCCAATCCCAGTGAAAAAGCATGTTTTAAGAACATTTCTCTTGATTTCTTTCCTTTTCTTGGCCCATCGTATATAAAATACTCCCACCTTCACTATGTGATAATTCATCGAGTCATAGTTTTGTGTGGTTTTTTAAATGCATATTAGACTGCAATAAAAAATGTTTTAAAAATAGCCTGCCTTATTAACTAAAAATTAAAAAGCTGTTGTCAGGAAAAACAGCACGAAATCGGTTTCCATGCTCCTTACACCCCCGCACTACCTGCAACCACTTTACAGAACGTTAGCATCAGACCTGCTTATCTAAAATCCTGCCAAATGTCCTCACAGTCTCCCCCGCTGCCTCGCTGGCTTCTGGGCAGCCAGGGACCAGCCCTTCATGGCTCCCAGCATCGGCAGCCTCGAGGGCTGAGAGCCTTGTTTGCCCCGCTGCCTCGATTGAGGGCCGCGGCCGGGCCACCTGAGCAGCGTTCCCAAGACAGAGAGCGCATCCGGGCGGGAGGAGCACCCGGTCCAGGGCAGACGCCTGGCCGCCCAGGCGAATCTGCCTCTGCCAATGGGTGACACGCCGATTTTGCCCCCTGGAAACGCCAAGAGGCGCGAAGCTGGGCCACCTTCGCCGCGGGCTGCAGCGGCGCTCGCGCGCGTTTCCCAGAACGCAGACAGGGCGCGCGCGGAGGCCGGGGCAACCCCAGAACCCCGCTCGGTTTAACCTAACGACTCCCATGCCGGCTGCTCCTCGAGGACGGGGACTGGACCCGCAGCACCCCCTCAGGCACCTCCATCCCAAACACACCTGCCGCCCACCCTAAGCCACCCCCCATGTGTACCCACTCACCCAGGTCACCCCAAGAAAGAACCCCGCTACTCGCACAGAGAGGGGTGCGGCCCTTGGATGCACGTCCGGACGATCCCGGGCCAGGGAAAGGGCGTTTATCTCAGCTCTGCGCCGCGCCCCTTCCCCCCACGCTCGAGGACCTTTGCCCTGGGCCGCCGGGCCCGCCCCCTCCCCCCACAGGAACCCGAAGCCCTCCGGCGCCCGCCACACTCTGGGGATAATACCTTGAGGCCGGTAGTTGGGTTGAGAGGTCCGCACCGCGCCCGGTTCTGCGATCTTCCCTGGGAGACAGGTTCCCCGCGCAGTCCCCTCAGGCCGGGATCCCGTCCCGAAGCCGCCGCCGCCGCCGCGCTCCATCGGGATGCGCGGGCCGCACAGGCGCACTGCCAAGCCCGCCGCGCCGCACCGAACCCGCGCGCGTCCGCATGCGCACGCGTCCTCACGCAGCACGCGCGCAGGGCGTGCACGTGCGATAAGCGCACCGGTTCCCACGCACAGCGCACGCAGGGCGTGCACGTGCGATAAGCGCACCGGTTCCCACGCACAGCGCACGCAGGGCGTGCACGTGCGATAGGCGCACCGCTTCGACGCACAGCGCACGCAGGGCGTGCACGTGCGATAGGGGCACCGGTTCTCACGCACAGCGCGCGCAGGGCGTGCACGTGCGATAAGCGCACTGGTTCTCACGTACGGCGTGCGCAGGGCGTGCACGTGCGATAGGCGCACCGGTTCTCACGCGGCGCGCGCGCATAGCGTGTGCCTGCAATGTGCACAACAGTCCTCACACAGCGCGTACGGGCGTGTACGCGTCCTTACACGCTGCTGTACACAGTGCACACACAGAAGGCGTGTGTACGCACACAGTTCTTCATACCATGCTTACATGCAACATGCACACACAACGTGCACACCCAGCGTAAATGCACCTTCTCACAGTGGTAGATACACACTCAAAGCGTGTGTAGATGTAGGGTGCAGTTTCTCAGACACCGTGCACACACATCCTCACTCAATGTGTGAACACAGAGCACATAATGCGCACACATGTGCTCGCTCAGCACGCACACGTTTACACACACTGGGTGTCTGCAGGCAAACTCAGCAATGCAGCCTTGGGAACAATTTCTGGCTAGGCCCCTAGGTGGGTGCCCGTTGGGCCAGTGACATCTGTGCAGACGCCAGAGGACCCGCCCTCCATGCATAGTTAGGTTCCAGTTTTCGAGGCGCACGGGTAATCAGTGTTTAGTGACGCCCTACCCTCAGCGTGCAGTCACCCAGAGAGGGACAGCAGCAAGCTATTGGGGTTGAGCTTCAACAAAAAGGCAGCGGCACGCGCCGTAGGCCGACCTAGGCCTTTCAACGGCACCCCACTCCGCAGCCAATTTGGTTCCTCTTCTCCTGAGGCGTAAATAATGCTGACTGAAACCTCCGCGAGGCCGGGTGTGGTGGCTCACGCCTGTAATCCCAACACTTAGGGAGGCTGACGCGGGCGGATTGATTGAGCTAAGGAGTTCGAGACCCCCATCTCTACAAAAAAAAATTAAAAATTAGCTGGGCATGGCGACTCATCTGTGGTCCCAGCTACTTGGGAGGCTGAGGCGGGAGGATCGCTTGAGCCCGGGAGGTCGAGGCTGCAGCGATCACGCCACTGCACTCCAGCCTGGGCGACAGAGACCTTGTCTCAAAAGCAAAACAAAACAAAAAACCTCTGGGGAGGATCTCTCCGAGAAGACACACAAGAAACTGCTAAACGTGTTGCCTCCTAAGTAGGCACTTTTACCACTGCCATGCACATTTATTATCTTTTCAAAAACATTGAAAAAGACATCTTGGCAGGGCCGGCTCAAGCCTTCTGTTTACCCAGGCCTGCCAAGTGATAACCCGTTCCCATGGAGCCCCAGGCTGCATGTTTTTTCTCGTTGGAAGGTGACCAGCCTGAAAGTTTTATTACCACTCCTGGGGGGAGATATACACGATTAAAAATGAAGCTGAATAATGGGTACAGGTTTTCTTTTTTGGATGAGAATGTTCTAGGATTATGATGAGTGCACAACTAAGTATACTAAAAACTACTGAATTGTACGTTTTAAGCGGGTGAATTTTATGATCTTTTAATTATATCTTTTTTTTTTTTTTTTTTTTTTAATGTGAAGCTGAAACTCTCAGGAATGGGCACCTGTACTCTTGGCCAAAGCTGGGAAAGTCCCTTCGTGGCACAAAAAATGTTTGTGATGAACGTGTTCCTGACACGCCCAAAGGTGTGCCGGGAGTAGGGTTCGAGTGTGGTGAGAAAGCCAGGAAATTTAAACATAAATGAGTAGGAAAGCGAGCAGGTTGGGGCTGGTACCCTGAGCTGTAATGAAAACTCGAACACATTGAGATTAAGCCAAATTAAGAGAGTGGGAGCTGTCACTTTCTCCTCCCTTATCTTAGGGACTTTTGGTGAGTTTAATTCATCCAACTCTTGAGCTCATGGACATGTGTGTGTAGCATCCCTCTCTACTTTTATTCTATTTTTGGGGTCCTTTTACTTTCCATTCCTCTCCCTAATTATAAACACCTCCTCTGATATCTTTGCAGCTGCAATTTTGAAATACTGTTTTGAAGATATGCATGTGTTTTAAATGTATATAAATGACACTGCATAAAAGCTATCATTCTATTTGTTTTTCCTCGCTTGGCATTGTTCTCAATCTATACAAAATGATTAGCCATTCTATCTGGTTTACCCTTCTGTAAATTGCCTGTTCAATCCTTGCCCACCTTTCCACTGGGCTACTCTGGTTGATTTCCAGGAGTTTCTTGTATTCTAGATAATTTCCGGTTTAAATGTTGCAAATATTTTATCTTAGCCAACTAAGCTTTTTAAGATTGGTAAAATTTTCCTTAATTTTTATGACAAAATCCTATTAACATGTTTACTCCATTTATAATATTGCCCTATTTTTTATCAACTGTTTTTGAGAGTAAGTTACATTACAAATACTTCCATGTGTATTTCCTAAGATTATGAATGTTCTGTTACACACACTAGAGTTGATTACCAACTTAAGTAAGTTTCACATGGATACAGTAATTTTCTCTCCATTGGCTGTTCCTCCACCTTAAAGGTAGTTTTCCTCTTGCAATAAGCACTGTGGGGAGGCACCTTAAGGCTATGCAAGTACTTACTCTTCGTCAAAAATTCTCTCTAGATTTAGCATGCATTGATGGTTTTTGCTTGATCTGATCTCATGATGGTTACGAAGTGATAAAATCCATAAATTTTTCACCTTATGGTTTGCATTTTAAGAAGTCTTAATATGAACTTCCCTAGTCCCAAGATACTCCCCATTGCCCTCATGCTTATAGTAAAAAAATGTAAACAAAAAAAAAAGTAAAAAATGCTTTACTCTTAAGCAGTTTTTCTGTATAGGGTGAGGTAAAGATCCAAATCCACTTTTCTCTCTGAAGTGTAGTTTGGTCCGCACTACCTGCTTACCTATCCTTTCCCCAGTAATTTTTGAAGCCACTTTTTAAAAAACCAAGTACCTAATTTCCATAGTAGGTGAGCTAGATTCTGAGCTATCTATTCTGATCTTCCTGTTATTGCATCTATTATTCACTACTATGGCTTAGGGTGCAACTTATCTGTTGAATTCCCTCTTAGCAGTGTTTCTAGAATTCTTTGAAATTCAGTATTTCCACATGAATATATTTTAGGATGTTTTTGCAATCTCCCACCAAGGCCTGCTGTAATACTAAATGTAATTATATTGAAATCAGAGGTTAATTTGGAGAAAATTGACATTTTCATAACATTATGACAGAAGATCCAATAGTGTAATTTCTATTTAAGCTTTTAAAAAAAATGACTTTTGAGTTTTCCGTGCTTTTCCCACTGCACTAACTTCCTATAAAAATCTATAGTATGGCCGGGCCCAGTGGCTCACCCCTGTAGTCCCAGCACTTTGAGAGGCCGAGGCGGCCAGGTCACCTGTGGTCGGGAGTTGAGACCAGCCTGACCAACATGGGGAAACCCCGTCTCTACTAAAAATACAAAATTAGCCGGGTGTGCTGGCGCATGCCTTTAATCACAGCTACTCGGGAGGCTGAGGCAGGAGAATCACTTGAACCCAGAAGGCCGAGGTTGCGGTGAGCCAAGATCGTGCCATTGCACTCCAGCCTGGGCAACAAGAGCAAAACTCTGTCTCAAAAAAGAGGTTTTTGCCCGGCATAGTGTCTTACACCTGTAATATCAGCACTTTGGGAGGCCAAGGTGGGAGCAGCACTTGCATCCAGGTGTTAGAGACCAGCCTGGACAAAATTGTGAGACCCTCATCTCTAAAAAATAAAAACAAAACATTCGGGCTTGGTGGTGCACCTGTAGTCCCCACTACTTGGAAGGCTGAGGTAGGAGGATCACTTGAGCCAGGGAGGTTGATGCTGTAGTGAGCTGTGATATGGCGTCACTGCACTCACCCTGGGCAACAGAGCAAGATCCTGTCTCTAAATAAACAAATAAATAAATAAATAAATAAATAAATAAATGGCTGAGTGCAGTAGCTTACATCTGTAATCCCAACACTTTGGGAGGTAGAGGTGAGTAGATCACTTGAGGTCAGGAGTTCCAGACCGGCCTAGCCAACATGGCGAAACCCTACTAAAAATACAAAAATTGGCCAGGTGTGGTGACGCATGCCTGTAATCCCAGCTACTTGGGAAGCTGAGACATGAGAATCGCTTAAACCTGGGAGGCAGAGGTCAGTGAGCTGAGATTGCACCATTGCACTCCAGCCTGGGCAACAGAGACTCCATCTCAAAAAAAAAGTTAATGTCTCTGACAATGCAAAAAAAATTTATTAACCTAAAGAGATTAATCTCATACACTGGTACATCCTAACCTTTGAGTACACATCTTTTTAATATTTCATGTGACAAAGTGGGGAATACTACGCAAAGCTCTTCTGCATACCAATGTACAGCAGTTGCATTTGTGATAATTTGTATTCCAAACAACTGGACACTTTCATGAAATATCATTTTTACTCGAAAGAAAAGCTGATAAAGTGGTAATTCAAACTTGGATTTGTGTTCAACATTTTTGCAAAAATGAATAAAATTAGCCTGTCACTTCAAGGGAAACAAGTGACCATATTTGTTGGTGGTGATAAAATTTGGGCTTTCAAGCGTGAAAAAAGTTTTACAAAACTAGTATCTGCTACCATTAGCTTGACAACTTCACTAAAGTAAGAACTTTTCTGAAGAGATAGTGACATTAATGAATGTGGCATCTTAATACTGTAGAATGAAAGGGGTCAACATATGGAAGATCATACCTCTGTCAGTTTTTTCCAAGTTTTCCAGGTGTGTGAAGTTACAAAGTCCATTCATAGTTCAAAATAGACCAATGAATTATAATGTAACAGTATGAAACGTTTGTTGATTTGGTGTCAGATTCCACAGTGCAACTAAGAAATCACCTCTTGTCAAGATTGTGTGTAGTATCAAAGAACATACAAGTATCTGAAAAGACTATTAAAATCTTCCTTTTCCAACGACATACCTCTGAGGCCAGATTTTCTTCATATGCTTTCACCAAAACTTACTAGGACACATTGAATACAAAAGCAGATATGAGACTGTCTTCTGTTAAGCTGGTGAAGATTTGCAAAAATGTGCAACAATGCCATCTCAAATTTTTGTTTCTGTTACTCCTCATTGTTTATGCTAGGCTGGGCGCGGTGGCTCATGCCTATAATCCCAGCACTTTGGGAGGCTGAGGCAAGCAGATCATGAGTTCAAGAGATCGAGACCATCCTGGCCAACATGGTGAAGCCCCATCTCTACTAAAAATACAAAAATTAGCTAGGTGTGGTGGAGTGCATCTGTAGTCCCAGCTACTTGGGAGGCTGAGGCAGGAGAATCACTTGAACCCGGGAGGCAGAGGTTGCATTGAGCTGAGATCGCATCACTGCACTCCAGCCTGGTGAAAGAGCGAGACTTCGTCTCAAAAAAAAAACAAAAGTTTATGCTAATGCATTGGGTTTATTCTTGAATTAACATATTTTTAAAAATCTGTTAATACAGTGAACATTGACAGACAACTCACAAGCAATGTTGCCATTTCAAGGAAAATTGACAGTATTTATTGCCAGTGCTACATTTGTACTTTCAAGTAAAAATTAGAGTTTTAGAAATTTGATCTACCAACATTAAAAAGAGCTCTGTGATTCTTCATTTTTAAGTATAAAGTAGGAGTTGGCAAACCCCTTTCTACAAAGGACCAGATAGTAAATACCTTGGGTCTTTGCAGGCCATCTGATCTGTTAGAACAACTCAGTTCTGCCATCGTAGTGCAAAAATAGCCATAGACAACACACACAAATGAGTGTGGCTATATTCCAATAAAACCTTACTAACAAAAATAGGTAGTGGGCCGTATTTGACCTATGTACTGTAGTTTGTTGCCCCTTGATATAAAGGGCTTGAGACCAGATAATTTGAGACCTGCGCTAGACTAACAACTAAGTGGTATAGTAGATTTTAAGGTACTATTCACCCATACTAGAGCTTTTTTTTTTTTTTTTTTTTTTTTAAGACGGAGTTTTGCTCTTGTTGCCCAGGCTGGAGTGCAATGGTGCAATCTTGGCTCACTGCAACCTCCGCCTCCCAAGTACAAGCTCTTCTCCTGTCTCAGCCTCCCAAGCAGCTCAGATTACAGGCATGTGCCACCACGCCTGGCCAATTTTTTTGTATTTATTGGCAATGGGGTTTCACCATGTTAGTCAGGCTGGTCTTGAACTCCTGACCTCAGGTGATCCACCTGCCACCTGCCTTGGCCTCCCAAAGTGCTGGGATTACAGGTGTGTGCCGCCGCACCTGTCCAATGTTTTTTTGTTTTTTTTTTTTTTTTTGAGACAGAGTCTCGCTCTGTTGCCCAGGCTGGAGTGCACTGGCGCAACGTCAACTCACTGCAACCTCCACCTCCCAGGTTCAAGTGATCTCCTGCCTCAGTCTCCCAAGTAGCTGGAATTTCAGGCGCCCGCCACCACGCTTGGCTAATTTTTCTATTTTTAGTAGAGACAGGGTTTCACTATGTTGGCCAGGCTGGTTACAAACTCCTGACCTCAGGTGATCTGCCCACCTTGGCCTCCCAAAGTGATGGGATTACAGGTGTGAGCCACTGCGCCCAGCCCCAAAAGCCTTTTTTTAATTACAAGTTTATTTCTATGTTTGCCTTTGGTAGATAACCTAAGAAAATTCCCAACCTGGCACGGTAGCCCATGCCTGTAATCTCAGCACTTTGGAAGGCTGAGGCAGGCGGATCACTTGAGGTCAGGAATTCGAGACCAGCCTGGCCAACATGGTGAAACCCCATCTCTACTAAAAATACAAAAATCAGCTGAGCGTGGTGGTGCGAGCCTGTAATCCCAGTTACTCGGGAGGCTGAGGCAGGATTGCTTGAACCTGGTAGGTGGAGGCTGCAGTGAGCTGAGACTGTACCACTGCACTCCAGCCTGGGTGACAGAGTGAGACTGTCTCAAGAAAAAAACAAAAAATCCCATTGTTAGATTCCTAAGACAGGCTTAAAATTGTAAATATGTATGAAATGTTATCAAATCTGCCAAGTCCAACTAATTCTGTATCTGACAGCACAGCAATCAGCAATGGGACTTGACTCAGACTTTGTCCCTACTTTCTGATCTACCAACATCAAGTTGTGAACTGAACAAAACAATGGATTGGAATGGCAGTACAGACTGGGCTTTTAAAAGTGGGCAAGTTGGCCAGAAGTCTAAGTGTTTACTTCACCTATAGGTCTCTGCATCATATAAAGTAAGGTCTGTTGAATGTGACTTTGCAATCTGAAGTCACTCTGCTGAACTGACTTACCATTAGAAAATGGCTTCTTCAGCACAGATTTGTGACAAATTCACTTGCTGAGAAAATGCAACCCCGTATCTGGAATATGGCTAAATGGATTCATTCAGATCAAACAACCAAAAACAGACAAAAATAAAAACAAGGTATACCTTTTCCTTATATATCACAATTTTTAAAAACAGCAAATTTTTGGAAAAGAATCGTTTGAATAAATAGTTTAAAATGTTATAAACAGTTCGAAAAGAATCAATTGTATACATTGTTGAAAGTTGTTCATATTTTATTTTCTAATTGCAGTAGTTTGTATCTGATTTCTTTACATCATTCCATATGATGGGAAAGGAAACCTCTAAATCAGTTAGTACTAATTAGCTATCATGAATCTATAGTAAAAGGAATCACTGAAGATTTAAGAATAAAATATTATCAGAGGTATCAATATTAATAACTATAATCTTTTTCTAAAGAAATATAGAACAGTTGGTATTTTGTAAAATATCTTCAAGCAAATGAGAGACTTCATCTCTTAGTCTTATGCCGAATTAAGTGAGTTTGGTAGCAATTTTAAATACCGTGTTGACATGAATGTACAAATATACATTCTACGTGTTCCTTCTATTGTACGAATCAAAGACTGCACGCAAAAGAAATGGGAAATACAGAATATAGAAGACATGCATCTTCTATCCTACATAGTACTGGATATCAAGTGAAAAGAGCAGACACCGCTCTAAGTACATTACATGTATAAACATCTAAATTATCAATCCTCTCAACAATTCTGCATGACAGGTACTGTTTTCATCATCACCATCTTAGAGGTGAAGAACCTGAAGCTGAGACAAGCAGGAGAATGTGCCAGTGGTCACCTGCAGGTAGAGGGCCAAGTAAGGGTGGGGGCAAAGGCCCTTTGACCCCAGGGTCTATGCTCTCCCCTCTCCAGTACATTGCCTCACAAGTACCTAGCAACTTGCAGGGCTAGGAGGGTGGAATAAGAGAGGACAAAGTCCAATACATTCTCCAAATTGCTCAGTTCATTCTATACCTGAGAGTCTAGTGTCTTTTCACATTTTGCTCTTTTCTGAATAGGAAGAAAAAAAGCAAAGATAAAAAGGATAGTAGTTTAGGGTAAACCAAAAACACAAAGCAGTGTGCAAAAGTTCATGGGAGTCCAAAGAGTATAAATAAAACTTACCCTTACTAAGTAGAATAAAGATAAGCATTTCATACCAATACAAATCATTTTCATCTTTATGACAGTCAGGTAACATTAAAAAAACCTCGCTTTCATTCTGATACTTTAACTGTCAATCCAGTCAATACCGGTTGTTAAGTCTGTATACAAGTAAAGTATAAATCTAGCTATTTTACTCAAAACATGCTTTTACCTATTTGATTACTCAGTTACTCTGAAATCAATGACAGCAGTTTATACCTATGAAAGATGTTACTGAACATCATAATCTAATATTTACATTAGATGAGATTAAGTTAAATTACAAGTCACATAGAGTTTGTAAGCAAACATTTATAGCCATGATTCCACAGATGTGGTGAGTAAACAGCCATTCCTAAATAAAATACAAGAATTTCCATCATGCATAGTTTACAGGCTCGGTAAGAAGCGGTCTCTTTAGGGGCTAGATGCTTAAGAAATATTCAACAAACAATGAAATCTTGGCTTTTTTTTTTTTTTTTTTTTACACAAATGTTTGGTTATTTAGCCACATTAGTGATAAAACATATTCATATTCTAACTGCAAGTGGCATAAACATTGCAACAAAAATGCAACCCCATCAAAATCATTAGTAATAACTATTACTCCCTCTTAGCAGTAAGAACCATTATTCTTGGATTTCAAACATTTTATTTTCTTTCTGTGCATAGCTTATAGCACTGTATTATAGGAATCAGAGTGTATAAGCAAAAAAATGAAAAATAAAACTTCCTGAAGACCATTTCCATTATTTATGATTAAATCAATGAAACTATACAATTTCCACATTAAATACAAATTAGTAAAAGAATTCCTCCAAGTAGTATTGCATATAAGCTACAACTTTACCCCAACTATTTTAATCACTATGATTTGAGATTTCCTAGGATGTAACAGCCCAAGATTGGGCTGTTACTACCTCAGCAAGAACAATCACCAGCAAATACACGAACTGGGGTTATAGCTGAATTTTTAGAAACTCTCCAGACAAACCACATGTGTTAGAGGAGGTAAGTAGAAAAACTAATGTTTGAGCTGTGCTATTCCTACCAGGAACTATATCAAATATGCCAAGTTCAAACATTCTTAGTAAAATAATATGAAAGGATCTATATATACTTTAAATTTAGCAAAAACACTTTTATGTACAGAGCCTAAATATCTTAGGAGGTTTAGAACACCAATGAAGAGAATTGTTAATTCTTCAAGGCTGGTTTCTTATGAGGATTAAAAACCAGCCCTTAGTCTCAGATGCATTCCACCTAGATGTGTTCAGGAACTCCACAGAATAAGAAATATAAACCATGAATATGTACTCTTAATTTCCATTCTTCAACTTAATGTTCTATAGTACCTCAGATTTTTAAATCCAGAGTTTGGTGTACACTTAGGAAATTATAGTAAGAGTAGATTAGAGAAGATTTGCTTGTTTTCCTTTTGAAGCCATGTGAAGGTTTATTACCCTGTGTATTTTCATCACTGAAAAGTTCCCCGGTGACTAATAAAAGTGTCACAAGCTACATGATGGATCTCTTCTTTTAATGTTGCATACAATTTCAGTTTGACTAGTGAGGGCTAACTAGCTCAGCCCTAGTTTCAGTTTATTAGAGTTGACCACTAAAAACTAAATAAGGAAGTTACCAGTAAAGCTAATTCCCAATACAAGCAAAAAACAAAAACAAAAAACAAAACCAAAACCATTCACATAATAAAATATATCCTTAACACAAAATAAGGGTATAACATATTCTGCAGCATGACATTTTATTTTATTTCTCAGCTGTAGCTTTTTCATTCAGAGATTGGAGACCATCTTTTCATTGAGTTGTTATTCCTTCCTCTTCCCTTAGCTTAGGGATATGTTGAAAAAGGCTTTTCAACAAGTATTTTATTTTTTACAAGTTGCTATGTAATTAAAATTTATATATATCTTAAGTGTTTATAAAGCACTCAAAATTGTAGCTTACATGTATATGACTTCAGAAAATAAAAATCACACTTCTAACGTAATCTTTCTGCTCTGCAAAAATATTCTACATACATGCATATGATCAAAACAATCTTTTAATGTTTGGGGTATTTCTTACACATAGTAAAAGAAAAGTCAACAATTATATCAGTACTTCCCCTGTTAAGATAACTGAGTGCCACCTAGTGTTCAACTTCTGCAACTACTAAGCTTACAAATTCAATACTGCTATTAAAACCCAGGTTCTGAAAACTGCATTTTGGAAATCTTTTTTTTTTTTTAATTTTTACGGTGGCAAAATACGACTATGAAAAGAACACATGATATCAAAATCAGTATAAAAATAGCCACAGGCTACTTAAATATGACAAACAGACTTATTTTTTTTCTTCAAATGCAGATTTCTGCCTCCCTCAAATTGTATCAAAATCTCAAGGGAATATCTAGGTAACTGGAATATACACAATGACTCTATACAATCAAGAGGCCAGGGCTTAATCAGATTCCGTGAGGACAAGGCAAATTATTTCTTCAAAACACCCATTTTCTTACTGGAAGTGGTAGGAAAAGCAGCAATGCATTTTTTTTTTTTTCTGTAATTAGTAGACATGGTCTTCTACCCATAAGCTCCATTACATTAAAAGAACAAAGTGGGCTTAACATCTCACTTAAGATAATTCAGCATTATTATCAGTTTTAAAAAAACCAAAAATATCTTAGAAACAAATCAGTCTGCTTTAACAAATTGCATTCATGCTAATGAAATTTTAATCTTCTTTGTCATGGTCAAAATCCAAATTGTAGGACAATCTTCAGAAAAGATGGAATGTAAAATGTTGAGTTCAATTTAGATCTGGAAGGGAAAAGAACATGAGATGAAGGGAAAAAGAATTCTTATATTCCAACAGTCTACTCCATATATAAGGGAGACTTTCACCTCTTTAGGCTATTGAGAAACAAATCCAGTTTGAAGAAGAAATTCCTATAATTCTGGCCTGCTATAAGTAAATCGTTATGATCTCCTTTGTAATGTTACATGTTATGCAAAATATTCTTAATAAAGTTTACTGTCTCCTTCCTTTAATGCTTGTAATTTGAGATTTTTGTATCTCGTGGATGGGAGCAGACACAGGAAGCATGATATGATCCCTTCAAGAACAGGACCAGTGTGATACTGACCTAATTCTCCTGAGTCAATCTGGTTATAGTTAAAACATCTATAAAACACCTGGAGAAATGTCAAAGAGTAGAGTTCTCAGGTGACAGAGCCAACTTTTACAAAATGTTCAAGAGAACTCCTTTAATAATCACTGTCTTTACCATCCCTTTTCCAGCCAGCCAGCTGGGTCCAGTTCTGAGGAGGCGTTGGCCCAGATCTAGAAATTTTTACTCAGAAAATCTTGACCATGCCTAGATTCTCAACCCATTATCTTGGTGCATGTGGCTTCATATCCATGAATGTTCTCTGGTTAGGTTCCTTAATTTTTTTTTTTTTTAAGAGGCCTTCTACCCCTGCTCAGATGTCAAAATGTTTGGGTTGGCACTTAATCCACATGTCAGCTGCAAGCTCTTACCAAAGAATAGAATTGTTAATTCTATTGTCAAAATATCAGTAATAGTTTAGTCACAAGACTCCTCTTGGCTCAGGGTCTCCAAAATTAAGAAAATAACAGAACAATATGTTTCTCACTTCCTATTTTTGTGTACGTGTTAAAATGTCTATAATATTAGTAATTTAACTCACAGTGTTGAGTATTCTTGGTCAGGAACAACTGCTCTAGATATTCCGAAATTCCATCTTTGCATCAAATTTAACGTTATTATGTTATTTATTTAGAGACAAAGTCTGGCTATGTTACCCAGGCTGGTCTTGAACTCCTGGGCTCTGGTGATCCTCCCGTCAGTCTCCTGAGTAGCTGGGACTATGGGTGCATATCACCATATCTGACTTATTATTGTTTTTGGGTTGAAATACACAGGTGGTTTCTGAACTACATTTTAGTTAAAAGAGGTTTGAAAAGAAGAGCCCAAAACAGATTTAAGAGTAACACCCCAATCGCTAAATAAATTTATACTGCCAAAATATTAAGTTTGAATTTCATTCAATTACAGTAACAGCAGAAGTGCAGTAAAGCATTTACACTTATGGGCATTACTACTTTATTATTAGGAAAGACAATCCATTTTCCTCAAAATAAACATACCAACTGCAAACCAAGAGTTTGCCAACAGTGCACACCCAACAGCTAAAAATACCATAATTGGCAATAGGCTTCCATTTTGACAAGGCTTTCAGTGTATGTTGTAATTCCAGTGCTTCATATCAAGCTGGTTCAAACAAGATTCTTTCAACACACTAATATTTCAATTAAAAAGGCATGTTCCTTTGATAAGATCTATTTTTCAACTGTCCACTAAATTTCTTAATGGCTATCTCTTCAGAGACTCTTAATTAAACAAGTTATGATTAGAGTGGCTGGCGTTAATATTGCCAATGCAAACACTGACCTTTTCAGGAAGAGAAATTGAAGAGGGTTATAAGAATTCTCAAAATAGGGCCGGGCATGGTGGCTCACGCCTGTAACCTCAGCACTTTGGGAGGCCGCGGAGGGCAGATCACCTGAGGTCAGGAGTTCGAGACCAGCCTGGCCAACGTGGTGAAACCTCGTCTCTACTAAAAATACAAAAATTAGCCAGGCGTGGTGGCACGCGCCTGTAGTCCCAGCTATTCGGGAGGCTGAGGCAGGAGAATCGCTTGAACCCAGGAGGCAGAGATTGCAGTGAGCTGAGATTGTACCACTGCACTCCAGCCTGGGTGACAGAACGAAACTCCACCACAAAAAAAAAAAAAAAAAAAGAATTCTCAAAATATAAACAGTTTGACTAGGTGTCTTCTAAATAATACTATTTAATTCAGACAATTCTCAAAATATACCCTTATTTAAGTGTCCCATGTTCTTAAAATTAATGGATGTTAGGGGAAAGTTGGTTTCTCCATGGATAATAACAAAAATTGGAAAACACAGGTACATCTACTCACGTCATCAATATCTTCATCATCATCTCCAATGTCATCAAACTGAATTTCATCATCATCTCCAGGACCAAATGTATCAGTTTCATTGATTTTAGCTAAGGACACAGTAAGAAATACTCATAAGTCAGCACTGTAATTTAATCAAAGTTTCATCATAAGAAAAGCATTCCTTTTATATAAGACAATTACTATAAAGAATATTTTATGAAACAAAATTCCTGCAGTGTCACTGCTATGTCAAGATGGGAGTATTTGTGTTACCATTTTCTTTTGTTTGCAAAGGTATTTTTAGTAAGGAAGGCCCTAATTACACTAATTCTGAAGCTATTATAACTTCCAGGTATACTTCTCAACATACAAGGAAATATGGTAACAACATATTGCCTTAAGAATAGCTGGTTCACTAATCATCAGATAGACTCATCAATCAGAAAGATCTGGTCAAATCATGATTACCCCTAAGCAATGAAAATGAATCAGGAAGCGCTAGTCCTATTCCTATATACATTAACATTTCTTAGATTAGAAATGCTCACTAACTTCAGCAGGACTTTCAAGCTTAAGTAAAATATAATAAAATTATGTTTTTTCTTAGTAAGATACAACAGAGCCAAAAATAGTAACTGCGAAGTGAAAATGCAGGCCTACAAAATAGTATGTCAAGTACATTTCCCCTTTGATGAGGTTATAAGGGACTTATTTTTAGGTTTTCTGCGTTAAGAATTCATTACTTTTGTATTTGGAAGGGTGAAAACCAAGAAATGCTGCTTTTAAAAAATCCTATGGGATACTATTATATAACGATAAAATGGAAATATAACTTTTTAACAAAAATCAGTAATGAGGCCGGGCATGGTGGTTCACGCCTGAAATCCCAGCACTTTGGTAGGCAGAGGTGGGTGGATCATCTGAGGTCAGGAGTTTGAGACTAGCCTGACCAACATGGTGAAACTCTGTCTCTACTAAAAATACAAAATTAGCCGGGCATGGTGGTGCATGCCTGTAATCTCAGCTGCTTTGGAGGCTGCGAATCGCTTGAACCCGGGAGGCAGAGGTTGCAGTGAGCCAAGACTGCACCACTGCGCTCCAGCCTGGGAAAAAGAGTGAGACTCCATTTCAAAACAAACAAACAAAATCAGTAACGGTACCTAATTACTTGCCCTTGCTTCACGGTTTTTGTTGGTTTTTTTAAAATTTTTTTTGAGACAAGGTCTCACTTTGTCACTCAGGCTCGAGTATAGTGGCATGATCATAGGTCACTGCATCCTTGAACTCTTAGACTCAAGCAATCCTCCCGTCTTGGCCTCCCAAGTAGCTGAGACTACAGGCGTGTGCCACCATGCCCAGCTGACTTGCACTTCGTGTTTAACCCACATGCGCGCTGACAGTCTCTCAAGGAAGGAATTTTAATAGATACTATAACAAAATTATTCCTTTAGTTAGCATTATGTGGAAGTCCAAAGCTTATAGAATATAACTCCTCACCATATTTATTAGGAACAGAATTCCAGTAATTTCTTTCTTATAGTATCTAGTATTATGAAGCATAGGCAGGCATACTTAAAACTAAAAATGTAAGCACTAAAGTAAATAAGCAAAATCCACAGTTCCTTCACCTAAACAACAGATAACCTAAATACCACATGACAAGTTAATATAGTAACTCAGACATTACCATGCTCTGGAAGCTCGCCATATGCCTTCAGACTTCTAGCTTCGTCTGCATTGTATTTTAAAATTACATCAGCTTTGTTATCCTTAAATAGAGACAAATAACTTTAAAAAACTGATCATGACGAAATATTATCAGTTATTTCATAAATTCTCATATTGAATAAACAATCAAATCTCACCGTTTTACTATAAATCTTTCTCCTTTTAAATTTTAAAGCTTTCTCATACCCTCTGAAAAAGATCCTTGGGTTTAACCCAAGAGGAAGCTTATGTATATGCCTGAATAACAAGCTTGGGAAATATATTTAAAGATCTCACTTTAATAAGAGCAGAACTGTGCATACCCCATATGTTAGATTATTTAATATTACCCTTTGATCAGAAGTCTTTTGAAGTACAAAAGTTCCCTGGGACAATAATTTGCAGGGTGATCAAACATTGCAATTCCAAAACTGAGACTGAACTGAGACTGGTATAATGACCTAAGGAAATTATACCTTTCTGTATTATCTGTGCTTCTTTGCCTAGGTATCAATCACAATCTCCTGTGGAGCTTTTCTATCTTCTGAAGATAGATTAGTAGATGTGAAGAGAAGCCCAAGAATTAGTATTGTGAGAAGTTCTTTAGGTATTTCTGATGCAAAAGTCCCATTGAGAAATACCGCCTTAGAATGTTTCTACTTCCCTATTTGAAAAGAATTTAACTCAGTTAAGGGAGAAAATTGATTGCTTCAACTTCAAGGACAGTGTGATTCAGACCAGTACTTCTTAAAATGTAAAGTGTATAGAAGCCTATGGAGATCTTATTAAAGTGCATGTTCCGACTGAAGAGTCAAAGAACCTGTATTTCTAACAAGCTTCCAGAAGATGCTATTGAGCCATAGACCACCCTGTAAGTAGGAGGGGCACGGCAGGATCACGAAAAATTTCGAATCAGAAGTTGGTCCTGGCTGTCACTTTACAGTCAAAATGTTACTCATTTCGGACCCTTGGTGTCCTTATCTATCGAACAGGAAATTACTTATTCTTCCTATTTCTGAGGTTATTGTTAGATCATAAGAAAAAAATGGACATTAAAATGGTATGAATTTAAAGCAAGCTTTCTCACCTCAGCGCTATGGATTATTGTGAGGTGGACCATTCTCTGTTATGGGATGCTGTCCTGTGCCCACCCCAGCCTCTATCTACTACATGCTAGCAGCATTGCACCCATCCCCCAGTTGTGACAACCAGAAAAGTCTCCAGACACTGCCAGTGTCCCTTGGAGGGCAAAACTGCCCACAGCTGAGAAATAATGGTTTAAAGTGAAGATTTAAATTATTTATTCTGGATTTTTTTTTTTAAATCAAAGTATGATCAAGGCTATACTAATAGAGATAGTATCATACAGGGATGATTTCCAATAGGTGGATGTCAAATGGATCTCACAGACCCACAATGAGTCTACAGAGTCAAGGGTTACGATCATGAAAGGCAACCACCACTTTCTTTCTTTCCCAAGTGCTCCTTTAGATTTATAGCACATACCTATGTCGTGATGTGTATTATAATTACTTGTGTGCTTAACTCTCTCCACTACCAGGCTATGAGCCTTTTGTGGGATGGGCACTTAACTCATTCAGCTGTATCCCCTAGAATAATGGCTCCGAGATTTTGATTTAAACATAATCCCTGGGATACATAGCACAATGCCTAAAACACAACTGGCTCTTAAGAAATGGCTCATCGAATTCAAGCCAGTAAAATAGGAAAAATTTACATGTAATTTTTACCTGGTAGTCTCGGAGACCAACCAATATAATGTCCGAGGTATTTATCCAAACCTACAAAAGAAAAGTCACTGCCCGTCATATTTAAAATAACAAAGAATCAAGAAATTCCAGAGTAACAATCAATTAGTTTAGAAATTAAGAGATTTTAGGCTGGGAGCGGTGGCTCATGCCTGTAATCCCAGCACTCTGGGAGGCCAAGGTGGGTGGATCACCTGAGGTCAGGAGTTCGAGACCATCCTGGCCAACATGGCAAAAACCCGTGTCTACTAAAAAATACAAAAATTAGCTGGGCGTGGTGGCACGCCCTTGTAATCCCAGCTATTCGGGAGGCTGGGGCTGGAGAATCACTTGAACCCGGGAGACGGAGGTTGCAGAGAGCTGAGACTGTGCCACTGCACTCCAGCCTGGGCAACAGAGTGAGACTCCGTCTCAAAAAAACAAATAAAATTCTTTAAAAGAAAAAAAAAAAAAGAAATAAAGAGATTTTAGTTTGGGCTGGCATTGTGGCTCACGCCTATAATCCCAGCACTTTGGGAGGCCGAGGCTGGCAGATCACTTGAGGTCAGGAGTTCAAGACCAGCCTGGCCAAAATGGTAAAACCTTGTCTTTACTAAAAATAGAAAAATTAGCCAGGCGTGGTGGCGCATGCCTATAATCCCAGCTACTCAGGAGGCTGAGGCTGGAGAAACACTTGAACCTGGGAGGCAGAGGGTGCACTGAGCCAAGATTGTGCCACTGCACTCCAGCCTGGATGACAGAGTGAGACTCTGTCTCAAAAAAAAAAAAAAAGAAAGAAAGAAAGAAAAAGAAAAAAAGATTTTAGTTTGGGAATAGAAGGATTAACATACCAAATTAAAAAAAAAATACAAAATCAGAGTTGGGACTTTTAGTCAACCTGATTAATAAATCTGCCTGAATAACTACTGTGATGGTGAATTAATCATTACTTTCCAAGGCAGTCCATTCACGATGACATTCAGGAGATGCAACATTAATACAATGCTTATGTAATATAACTCATATTCAAATTTTCTTAATGTACACTTTACAGCTGTATGTCCAATTCCTAAATCAGAATCCAAACAAGGGCGACCTACTACATTTAACTGTCAGGTCTCTTTAAGTCTCCTTGCAACTAGAATAGTACCCCACCTTTTTTTTTTTTTTTAAACTTTCATGACATTAACATTTCATTAAGAGCTGGGCCATCTGGCTGGGTACAGTGGCTCATGCCTATAATCCCAACATGTTGGGAGGCCAAGGTGGGCTGATTGCTTGAGCTCAGGAGTTCAAAACCAGCCTAAGCAACATGAAGAAACCCCATCTCTACAAAAAATACAGAAATTAGCCAGGCATGGTGGCACAGGCCTGTAGTCCCTGCTACACGGGAGGCTGAAGTGGGAGGATCACTTGAACCAATGAGGGTGAGGCTACAGTGAGCCCAGATCATGCCACTACACTACAGGCTGGGTGATAAGAGACCCTGTATCAAAAAAAAAAGACAAGGAAAAAAAAAGCTGGGCCGTTTGTTTTTGCAGAATGTCTCTCAATTTGGACTTTTTGGGCAGGAATACAATATAAGTGATACAAATGCTTCTTTAACATTAGAACCCGTATAAAATTACCATTACAGACCTTGTTATTTTACTTATAGGTAAATCACTGTTTACCTAGGTAAGTCTTTTGGGAATTTCCAAAAATGAAGTCCATGGACAGTTAAAAACTGAAGAAGGATTTTCCCCCTTAACCAATTTTATATTAAAGTAAAACAAATCACACCTACCTTTTTTCTCAATTTTCCTCTGATGTGACATAACCTCTTTACACCATCGAAACACATTGCTTCTAGCCGTCCATTTCCCAACATTTTGATTACCTGAGCATACTCTAGCGGGGAGAAAGGAAAAGGGTATGGAATATTGTTCAACTTTTGATAAGAGCAACTTAAAGTCCACATAAAACTGTCAAGAGAATAAAGTTGCACCAGTTGGGAAAAAATACATATAGTAAAAATATAAACAAACATAAGGGAGTGATAAACATCAAGTTAGTTAATGGAAGAGCTAGAACCAAGACTCTATGATGCCATTTCTTTCTTTCTTTTTTTTTTTTCTGAGCTCAGGTCAAGTGTAGAAACCTTCAGTTACAAAGGTCAGTCGTAAAACCTTTACATCATTGCCCAGAAATGATTAGGCTTTCATAGACATACATACGCACCCCTGACCCCCAATCTCATTCATTCCTACAACTGTTACCTTTATAAACAAGTGGGTGCACACACACACACATACACCCCACACACACACCAGACATATGCCCTTATTGTTTTACATTGTTTTATAGTTTTGCTTCTCAGAACTGTAGAGATCATGCATCAGGTAGACTGGAAAGCCTTCTGATGCTCAGATTTGGCTAGTTTCATCATTGATCCACTTCAGTAAAAGCAGATCTCAGAGAATGTAATGCCATTTCTATAACATACTGTCTCTGCTATTAGACATGTTTTAATTATCGACTCATTCTGAATAAGTAGATTGACTACCCCACTTCTGGCTCTCCTTTACTTCAGTACCTTTAGGTGCAAATCTCATATAATTTTTAGTTCATTTAGCAAACAAAAACAAACTTCAAACAATGTCTTTGTTGAATTAGAATATGACTAATCCCCAGAGAGGATGTCCATTAATTTGTAAATATACCGAGACTTCATTTTGAAAGGCTCAACAGTGGGGTTGCCTCGTGGAAGTCAATTACTCAGACTACAGTGAGTCTAGCACCCACCTACCACCTCAACATGGTTGGTCAACTCAAAGGCAGCCTTTCTTCCGAAGTGAGGGAAAAAGTAATAATAAAGCAGCGCCTGCCCAAGTCAAGTCAGCTGCTATTTTAGAGGCAAGGATGACCAAGGCTAAGAAACAAAAGGACTTTTAGCCAGAAAACGTATCTCATGTTTACTGGTTTATATGTATGGCATAATAAATCCACCCAAAGTTCTATTAAAAGCTAAAGTACTGGAAATTATTGGAATACCTGAGGAAATATGAATTTGGAGTATATACTAGATATTATATCAATGTCAAATTACCTGAGTGTGATAATTCTCTTCTAGTTATATAAGCAAATATACTTGCACTTAGGAGATACATGATCAAGTAAGGGAAAAGTAACATGATGTCTCTAAATTTCAAATGGTCCTCAAGAAATCCTACATATGGGGTTGGGTGTGGTGGCTCACGCCTGTAATCCCAGCACTTTCGGAGGCCAAGACGGGTGGATCATGAGGTTAGGAGATCGAGACCCATCCTGGGTGACACAGTGAAACCCCGTCTCTACTAAAAATACAAAAAAAATAGCCAGGCATGGTGGCGGGCGCCTGTAGTCCCAGCTACTTGGGAGGCTGAGGCAGGAGAATGGCGTGAACCCGGGAGGTGTAGCTTGTAGTGAGCCGAGATCGTGCCACTGCACTCCAGCCTGGGTGACAGAGCGAGACTCCATCTCAAAAAAAAAAAAAAACAAAAAAATAGAAAAAAGAAATCCTACATATATATTTCTTTATATGTGTGTGTACAGATGAAGGATTTAAGGGAGTTTGTTGCACTAATACTGCAACTTTCTGTAGGTTCGAAATGACTCGAAACAAAAGTAACAGGAAAGGGCAAACAATCCAGTTAGGATTTATTTGACTAGTGCTATGTATCTTCGTCTGGCACTTACAATATTCTTCAGTCTAATAAAATCAGTTAACTGTTCAGTTTCATTTTATTGTAGTTTATGAAGTTATATGCTAATGGCACTGGAGAATGGAGAGGTCTATAAGGGCCTCAGGCTCATCCTTCAAATGTCCATGGTCTACTCAACATATTATGTGTACCATTCACTATCAGAAATGCTAATCATAGAACTGCCAACTAAATCATAGAACTGCCAACTAAATCATAGAACTGTCAACCATAGCTTTTGCGGCTCAATTCCCTCTGAACTATAGACACATTCTTAGTTCCCAGTACTTTGGGAGGTCATGGTGGGAGAATCACTTGAGCCCAGGAGTTCGAGAACAGCCTGGGCAACATATGAAGACCTCATCTCTAAACATTTTTTTTTTTTTTTGAGACGGAGTCTCCCTCTGTCACCCAGACTGGAGTGCAGTGGTGCGATCTCGGCTCACTGCAACCTCCGCCTCCCAGGTTCAAACAATTCTCCTGCCTCAGCCTCCTGAGTAGCTGGGATTACAGGCACGTGCCACCACGCCCAGCTAATTTTTGTAATTTTAATAGAGATGGGGTTTCCTCATGTTGGTCAGGCTGGTCTCGAACTCCTGACTTCGTGATCCGCCCGCCTTGGCCTCCCAAAGAGCTGGGATTACAGACGTGAGCCACTGCGCCCAGCCTAAAAAATTTTTTAAAATTAGCCAGACGTGGTGGTGTATGCCTGTAGTCCCAAATACTCAGGAGACCGAAGTGGAAGGACTGCTTCAGCCCAGGAGGTCATGGCTGCAGTGGGCTGTAATCATGCCACCGCACCTCACCCTGGGCAACGGGCAAGACCCTGTCTCAAAAAAATAAAGTCCCCAGCTAAAAAAGAAAGGATGTTATTTTAAAAAGCATAATTTATGAAAACACTTACCCTGGCCATCCTCTTTGAATACCAGTTCTCTTTTTTCAGATTCATTCTCATTCTTACCTCTGCGTCTATTTTTACCTCCTTTACCTGATGGTTTAAAAAAAAGAAAAGGAGGTAAATGACATTAATAATCTGTAAAACAGTATGAAATAAAATGAAATTAAGGCTTATAAAACCATTTTTTAAAAGATCACTTAAATTAAAAAATTCATCTATTTTAGCTACTCAATCATATTAAATTTACAATCTCCAATCCCAACATTAATGCATTATCGCCTCCCTACCCTTCTTGGAATTTCCTTTGGGGATTTTTCTGACATAAAATACACATAAATAGCAAATATTATATTAAAAAATATAGAAAAACATTTCACTTTAGCATCCATCTTTTTGAAATAAAAATGCAATTCTATACATATTCTTCTAAGCGGAAATCTTGGGTGTCTTCTAAAGCCAGGCCCTATGCAAGGAACCCGATACTTTCAAAATTAAGTGAAGACAGTGTCTGGACAGAGAACTGTGGTTTTCAAACTTTTGGTAGCAGAGTACTATAAATACTGAAATCTCACTGGGTGCAGTGGTGTGCGCCTAGGGTCTCAGCTACTCAGGAGGCTCAGGTGGGAGGATCACTTGAGCAAGCCCAGGAGGTTCCAGGCTAGCCTGGGCAACATAGTGAGACACTGTCTCTTAAAAAATAAAAAATATCTGTTTGGCACCCAATTTACTTTCTTTTATAATGCTGGTCCCTACTCAACATCCCTGTTTCTATTATATGACCCCAGTAACCACGCTCTTAACCACTATGCAATAATTCTGCCCATTTACTTGTCACAATCACCCCATGAGGTCATAACATTCATTTATTCCCAGTTAACCCATGAGTTCCCTGAAGCTCAGAGAAGTTAAGTAAGTCGCTTGGCTTCAGTGAGTAAATCAGTTCACTGACTACAGTCAGTAAGCTGGGGTGACCAAAGTCACAGTGTTTTTTTGCCCCTAGCCCCCACATTAGCTTACCTCTCCACAGCATTTTGCTCCCATTCCAGGAAGGAAACCACATTGGTAGCCATTTCCAAAAGGCAGGAAAAAGGCTGTAAGTGGTACTGACACTAAGAGACTCATGGGAAGAGCTTGGAAGCAGCAAAAAGTTCATAACCCAAATAGAATCATGAATGTGCACCTGATCACTGCAAAGACAGACATCTAACTTCTTGAATCAAGTCCACTTACTGTCTCCTGGGGCAGTCTCACATTGCTCTGTGCTATTTTAGGGGGGCCTCTACAATTTCCTGACCCACCCAGAGTCCTTAGAATTCAGTATCTGAGGCATTCTTAGGGAACACTGAAACTAATTTCCTAGAAAGAGAAAAGTATCAAGCCATTAATCATGCCAGATCTGCAAAACAGAGTGCAAGCTCCTTTAGGGCAAGATCATACCTGCTCTGTTTATTGAGTTATATACCTGAGTTCACTAATTCTTCAAATGAATCTGTCAAGAATAGTCCATATATTCCTAACAGAGTGGTGAGTTAAAAATCATAGGCAGTAACTTCTTCAAAGTGTGGGAGCACTATACCCTAAATGCTTATGAGTGGGCCAAATGATACCCCTTTTCCGGATTCGAGGATGGGTTTCTAAGAATTTCTAGAATAAGCTGATGTCAATCAATCCAAAGCAAAAGTCACTTAACACACAGTATGTGGCAAATTTTACCCTTACTTGTGTAACCACAGCTTATATTCACAGGGCTTCTGGATTTTCCAATGAAGAAAAACAACAATAAACGACTTTATTTCTACATTAGTAAATCCCATCTCATAAAATTCAGGGGTCATGAAAAGTACCATTCCTCTAAGTAAGATAACTAAGAACTGATTGGTTTCAGACAGTACAGGAATGATAAACACCAAACTCAGCCTGGTGATTACCTCCAAAAAGAGAGTAAAAGGTGATTAGGGCTTTACCACAATCTGCGTTGTAATTCTTAAATTCAGAGTAATGGGTTCCCAGGTCCATTACGTTAGCTATATTTTTTGTATGCCTCAAATGTTATTGAAGAAAAGATTCATTACTTGTCAACTTACCAGAATTAACCATACCCTGATCATTCCCCTTTGTATTTTATTGCCATGTAATGGGATGTTGTTTAAACTCTCTGTTGAATGAATGAGACTAGGTCTGAGTGTACAACAATTAAAGTGACATCAACATTCTTTAAACCAGAGTTGTTTTGGAGAAATTCCCAGAGAGGCTCTTTCTTAAGACATGAGGCTAGGGAACCAGAAGTGATTTAGTGTAGAAGTCCTATCCCCTTGGAACCAAAGCAGAACCTATTATTCACCTAAGGGTGGAGTCGACAGGAGGTAGGCGACTTAAACCAACAAATATTTATCGAGCATCTACTAAGTGTCAAGTGCTAGCAATTCAATGAGATGAAGGCAGATACTATTCCTGCCTTTTAGAGCTTACAGCCTGGTGGAAGAATTGGAAATCTTATTACTAGAAATAAAGGTGAGAATAAGATGGAAGTGATCCCCTTACCACCTCAGAGAGAATAAAGTATTATAGAGAAGAAAACCGTAAGACTTTAAAATTTTTTTGTTTATAACTCCATCTTTTCCAAAATAACAAGCAGTGACTGCACCAACTTGTGCACAGAACACCTCGACCAAGCACCCTAAGGGATAAAGTAATAAGTGACAGCTACAAAGAGGAAATGTGGTAGAATCCCTGGAGCCAGCCGTCAAGTAGAAAAGAGAGCAGAAGTAGGCCTGTGTCAGGGGAGGGTTTCCTTTAGAATGAATAATCAAAGGAGACTACTTACGGACTATGAAGTATGCTCCTCTCCTGTAGGAAAATACAGTATTTTCCCTATATTTACTTGCACAATTTTCTTCAAGTTATAAGGCTATTAAAAATGACAGGAACACTGTAAATCTATAAAAGTAATTTCTTTAGGAGTGTTCTGCTTTTTTTTTTTTTTTTTTTTTTTAAGATTAGGCCTTCCGTTTTGGAAATCCCAAATAAAGTTATCCTCAAGTCTGATCATTTGTGAACGCTTAGCCTCAGAATGGAAGAAACTTAAATTAGGTCTTTATTCTCACAACATATGCATCATCTGAAGCAAAAGTAGAAAATTTGGCTAAATATGGAATAAGTCTTCAGCAAACAAACATAAGCTATATCCTGTAAAGGGATGGAGAGAGTAAATCTCTAGAGGTGAGCTTTAGAAATGCATCAAGGTTTCACCCACTGTTCACAAGGGACAGCGAGTAGCCTCAACAATACTAAACTGTCCATAAAGAAACCCATGCAGGAGTACCTGGTGCTCACGAATGCAGACAGCACTCTTTTAAAAAAAGTTCAGAACGGCTTCCAGGGATTAACCCCTCATGCCCGGGAAAGCCAAATGGGCCTATCTACTAAGCCTAGGCCGCCCCGGGGAAGGTTCCCGCCAACGTCCCCACCGAGCAGCGGTCAGTCTGGCGCGAATCAGGAGCAAAAGCCCACATTCTCCCGCAGGAGGCCCTACAAAAATGGCGCCGGCTCCACCCCAGTGTGACCAAACTGGGCAACAGGAGTTAACTTCCCAGCTCCTCTCCCAAGCTCAGAGTCGCGTGTGGGGCGCCCAGCCGCGGGCAGGCAGGGAGGGAAGGAAAAAGGGTCACTGCGGCCTGGGTGACCTGCAATCTACGGGCAGGACCTGGGAGACCCGGCCGAGCAGAGCCGTGGTCCGGGGGTCCGGGCGGTATTACCTTTATTCTTGGGCATGGCGGTGGCGGCGACCTCGCGGCGTCTCTGACTTCTTTCCGGGTAGCGGCGACCGCGGCGGCTGCTGCTCCGAGGGGCGACACGAGGGAGCGCGCGGGACCAAGTAGGTGCTGGAGGCCAGGCAGCGTGCGCGGGAGAGGCTGGCGACCGAGCTCTTCAGAGATCCGCCTGCGTCCACGCTCGGCGGCAGCAAATGGCGTCGCGACTGCTTGCGTCGCTTTTCCCCGCCTCCCGTCGCCGGCTGGGCCCGCCCCCCTAGGCGTTATGGCGCAGGCGTGGCCGACTGACTCCTATTGTTAGAGCCGAGGAAGACGCGTTGTGGGAGGGTGCGCCCAAGCCGAAGAGGACGCGAGGGGCAGGGCCGCAAGCAGGAAAAAGGCGGAGTCAGGGAGGGAGGGGGAGAGCCTCTGCGTCATAGAAAAGGGCGGTCTGAGGTGGCGTTTGCTGCTGGTTAAGACCAGATCTCTGCTGCTTTGTAGCAAACGCGCGTCTCCCGGTTTGACAAGTGGCTGACTGGTTAACCTCGTGGTTAGCTCAGTTTTTAAAGAATATATATATTTTTATTTTTATTTTATTTTTTGAGACGGAGTCTTGCTCTGGAGTCGCCCTGGCTGGAGTGCAGTGGCGCGATCTCGGCTCACTGCAACCTCTGCCGCCCGGGTTCAGGCGATTCTCCTGCCTCAGCCTCCGGAGTAGCTGGGATTACAGGCACGTGCCAGCACGCCCGTCTGATTTTTGTGTTTTTAGTAGAGACGGGGTTTCGGCATTTTGGCTAGGCTGGTCTTGAACTCCTGACCACGTGATCCACCCGTCTCGGCCTCCCAAAGTGCTGGGATTACAGGCGTGAGCCACCGCGCCCGGCCAATATTTTAATTTTTTTTATTAAGACGGAGTCTCGCTCTATCGCCCAGGCTGGAGTGCAGAGGCGCGATCACGGCTCACTGCAACCTCCGCCTCCCGGGCTCAAGCGATTCTCCCGCCTCAGCCTCCCGAGTAGCTGGGATTACAGGCATGTGCCACCATGCCCAGCTAATTTTAGTACTTTTAGTTGAGACGGGGTTTCACCATGTTGGCCAGGCTGGTCTCGAACTCGTGACCTCAACTCGCGCCGGCCTCGGCCTCCCAAAGTGCTGGGATTACAGGCGTGAGCCACCGTGCCCAGCCGGTTAGCTCATAACGCAGTCCTTTCACTCGCCCAGCCGGGTTGGGAGCCTGATGGGAAGGGCAAGGCTTTCCTGGCATCCATTACCAAAGCATAATATTTGCATGGCACTTGTTACTACTCTTTAAATCTGTCTGTGCTACCTCACTGTAAACCTTACCGGGCAGAGACCATGTCTGTTGCTTACTATTACCCCCACTTAGCTGAATGCCTGGCACATAATAGGTGTTCAATACACACAGAAAGGAAGGGAGGGAGGGGAGAAAAGACTTAAGCTCAATGTTAATGGGCTGAATTGCGTCCCCCGCAAAATTCGTATGTTCACGTTCTAATCCCCAGTAACTCAACGTGACTGTATTTGGACATAAGTTCTTCAAAGACGTGATTAAATTGAAATGAGGTCATTAGTGTGGACCCTTATCTGACTGGTGTCCTTAGAAGAAGATATTATTAGGCCACAGGCATAGAGGGAGAACACCACGTGAACAAGAAGGTAGCCATCTATAAGCCCAGGAGAGAGGCCAACCCTGTTGACGCTTGATTTTAGACTTTCAGTCTCCAGAACAATGAGAAAATAAATTTCTGTTGTTTAAGCCACTCAGTACGTGGTACTTTGTTATGACAGTCCTAGCAAACTAATACAGCTGGCTAATGCTGGGCCGTACTCTACAAGATTTATTTCTAAGTAAACTTATTTTGACTAAACCAAGTAAACTTATTTTAAATAAATCACCTTTCCACAAACACCAGGGTTTGCACATACTTAGAAGACAGAAATAAAGTATCATCATCTAATATAGTGGTTCTTTTCTGGGAACATTTGGCAGCGTCGACCAGAAATGTTTCTGGTTGTCACAACTTGAGGAGGGGGGATGCTGGCATCTAGTGGGCAGAGGCCAGGGATGCGGCTAAACATCCTACAGTGCACAGTACAATCTCCCCTCCCCCATACAAGCAAACAATTATCCAGCCCAAAACATCAGCAGAGCTGATGTTGAGAAACCCAATGACAGATGCACTTCTTAGAGTGAAATTGAAAGATAATGGGGGACTCAAAGTTCTGGGTTTCTCTATTTGCAATATTTTTCAATTTACATAATTGAGGATGAAAGGATTTTTTATGAAATTTATTTAAATTTTGCTTCAAGGTCAAATAATTATGAACTTGAGCTTTGGAGTTAGAGAGACCTGGGTTCAAATTCAAGCTCTGCAATAACTTATTACTCTATTTTCTTGGGCAAGTTTTAATCTCTTTACAAGTCTCTGTTTTCTCATCTGTAAGTTGGATGTAGGAATAGTGCTAACCGGCCAGGCGCAGTGGCTCACACCTATAATCCCAGCACTTTGGGAAGCCGAAGTGGGCGAATCACCTGAGGTCAGGAGTTCGAGACCAGCCTGGCCAACATGGTGAAACCCCATCTCTACTCAAAAATTGAAAAACTAGCCGGGCATGGTGGCAGGCGCCTATAGTCCCAGCCATTTGGGAGACTGAGGCAGGAGAATCACTTGAACCCAGGCGGCGGAGGTTGCAGTGAGCCAAGATCGCGCCACTGCACTCCAGCCTGGGCAACAAGAGTGAAACTCCATCTCCAACAAACAAACGAACCAAAAAAAAAAAAAAAAAAAAAAAAAAAAGAATAGTACTTACATTAGGTTGTTGCAGGAATTAAATTGATATAATGCATTCAATTAGCAATTGTGCCTAGTACATGGTAAGTAGTTAGACTCTAAGAGTCTGGAACTCTAAATGTTTAAAAATAAAAAGTTTCTGTCAATTACCCAGTATAAAACCTCAAAGAGGAAAAAAAAATCAGGCTTCATTTCTCTACTGTAGGATGGTTCCCCCATTTGACTGATCATCTTAATCACTTGGAAGGAAATGAGTCGTGTGGACATCTGGGGGAAATGTGTTCTAGGCAGAGAGAACAGCAAGGGCAAAGGCCCTGAGTGGGAGCATGCTTGGTATATTCAGGAAATAGCAAGAAGCCAGGTGCAGTGGCTTCCACCTGTAATCCCAGTGACTCAGGAGGCTGAGATGGGAAGATCGAGCTTGAGGCCAGTAGTTCGAGACCAGCCCAGGCAACATAGCGAGACGCACCCCCCCCCCACCCATCTCTAAAATAATAAACACACGACAATAAAAAAAGCCAGGCATGGTAGTTCGCATCTGTAGTCCCAGCTACTTGGGAGGCTGAGGCAGGAGGATCCTGAGCCCAGGAGTTTGAGGATGCAATGAGCTATGATTGTGCCACTGCATTTCAGCCTGGGCAACAGAGTGAGACCCCATGAAAGAAAGAAGGAAAGGAAGAAGGAGGGAAGGACATAAATGAAGGAAAGGAAAGAAGGAAGGAAGGAAGAAAAGAAAGAAGGTCAGTGTGGCTAGAATGCACTGAGCCAAGGGAAGAATTCGAAGAGATGAGATTGGAGAAGTAAGGAGGCCAGATCACTTGTAATCTTCAGTAGGTTTTTTTTTTTTGAGATGGAGTCTCGCTCTGTCTCCAGCTCCATGCCGGAGTGTCCAGCTCCAGGCTGGAGTGCAGTGGCGCGATCTTGGCTCACTGCAACCTCTGCCCCCTAGGTTGAAGCGATTCACCTGCCTCAGCCTCCCTAAGTAGCTGGGATTACAGGTGTGCGCTACCATGCCTGGCTAATTTTTGTATTTTTAGTAGAGATGGGGTTTCGCCATGTTGGCCAGGCTGTTCTTGAACTGCTGACCTCAAGTGATCCACCCGCCTTGGCCTCCCAAAGGGCTGGGATTACAGGCATGAGCCACTGCGCCCGGCCTTTCAGTAGGTTTTTAAATAGATCATTTTGGTTTCTGTGTTAAGAACAGACTGTAGGGGGCAAGGGTGGAAATGGAAACCACACAGGAGGCTACTGTAATAGTCCGAACGAAAGACAGTTGTGGCTTGAACTAGGGTATAGTTTCTTTTTGGGATGGTGAGAATGTTCTAAAATTACATTATGATAATGGTTGCACAACTCTATAAGTACCATACTAAAAGACATTAAATTGCTGGGTGCAGTGGCTCACGCCTGTAATCCCAGCACTTTGGGAGGCCGAGGCGGGCGGATCACAAGGTCAGGAGTTTGAGACCAGCCTGGCCAATATGGTGAAACCCCGTCTCTACTAAAAAATATAAAAATTAGCCAGGCGTGGTGGTGTGCACCTGTAGTCCCAGCTACTTGGGAGGCTGAGGCGGGAGAATCGCTGGAACCCATGAGCTGAGATCATGCCACTGCATTCCACGCTGGGCAAGAGTGAGACACTATCTCAAAAAAAATAAAAACAAAACAAAACAGTAAATCGTACACTTTTTTTTGAGACAGAGTTTCACTCGTCTCCTAGGCTAGAGTGCAATGGTGTGATCTCAGCTCACTGCAACCTCCGCCTCCCAGATTCAAGCGATTTTCCTGCCTCAGCCTCATGAGTAGGTGGGATTATAGGCTCTTGACACCATGCCCGGCTAATTTTTGTATTTTTAGTAGAGATGGGGTTTTGCCATGTTGGCCAGGCTGCTCTTGAACCCCTGACCTCGGGTGATTCACCTGCCTCAGCCTCCCAAAGTGCTGGGATTACAGGCATGAGCCACCGTGCCTGGCCTAGATTGTACACTTTAAATGGTGAACTGTATGGCATGTAAACTATATCTCAATAAAACTGTTAAAGAAATAGGAGATGGATCAAATGACAAATGGTACTGAGGGTTTAGCTGAGATTAGAAAATATAAATTTGCAGTGGTGTCAGTTTGCATAATTACATGGTTTTCGAAACTGCCATTGCAAAATTGTAACTGAGACAATGAGATCTGACCTAACCAACTCCAACTCCATCTTGTTTCTTTTCTTTTTTTTTTTTTTTTTGAGACGGAGTCTCGCTCTGTCGCCCAGGCTGGAGTGCAGTGGTGAGATCTCGGCTCACTGCAAGCTCCGCCTCCCGGGTTCACGCCATTTTCCTGCCTCAGCCTCCTGAGTAGCTGGGACTACAGGTGCCCGCCACCACGCCCGGCTAATTTTTTGTGTTTTTAGTAGAGACGAGGTTTCACCATGTTAGCCAGGATGGTCTATGATCTCCTGACCTCGTGATCTGCCCGCCTCGGCTTCCCAAAGTGCTGGGATTACAGGCGTGAGCCACCGTGCCTGGCCAACTCCATCTTGTTTGTAACTTCCAAGCTGTCCTTGTTCATTCCTGGGTGTAGGCTGGACTAACTTTAGGAGAAATTTAGTTTACAGTTTAAAACAAAAATGATAACAGCCCTTTCCCAAAATGAATCCCCTTCTTGCCTGGGGACTAGACTGCCTTTGTAGGACTAACAAATTAGCCAAAAGATTAGAAATTATGGTTTAGGAGTCATGCAGCTGGAGGCTACAAGATTCTGACTCTCCCCAAATTGCTCCTGGGGATAACATCGCTATCATAATGCCTAAGATCACTGCTTGATATATTTTGCAGACCCTGCACTTGATGGATCAGTTGGCACCACCCTGATCAATAAACTGGCTAATATGAGCCTAGGAACTGACTCATTGCAAGAGGACAGCTTCAGTCCCCTATGACTTCACCTCTGACCTGGCCAATCAGCACTCTTGGCTCATGGCCCCCCCCCCCCCCCACCAAATTATCCTTTAAAAAACTCTGATTCCTGAATGCTCAGGGAGACTGATTTGAGTAATAATAAAACTCCAGTCTCCTATACAGCTGGCTCTGCATGAATTACTCTTTCTCTATTGCAATTCTCCTGTCTTGATAAATTGGCTGTCTACACAGAGCAAGGTGAATCCATTGGGTGGTTACATTTCTTCCATACAATAGCTGACTGCATACAATCATTAACCAAAATGATCCAGGATTGGAGTTTTTTTTTTTTTTTTGCTCAGTGGGTGCAGAATAAGGGAAAGATATAAGGAAGTTGCGGGTGCTTCTGAGAGAGAAGTTCAGATTATCAGCTATGGGGCCATGAGGTTCAGTCTGGATAAAAAAGGAAATAAAGACTGGGGACTGTGGGGGAAAACCCCAAAGGGATAAAATTCAAATTCCTTAATATGATTTATTATGCCTTTGATGATCTGGCTCCTGCTTATCTCTTGAGCCTCACATATTTCTTCTTCTCTTACTTTTTAAGTTCTAGTCATACAGAACTTTTGATTTTGAGTGCCTCTAATTCCGAATTTCTATACATTCTATTCTACCCTTCTCCCTTGCCCTTTTAGGTCTCAGATTAATCATTGTTTCCTTAGAAGGTCTGCTCTAATCCCTAGGCAACCCTGCTACATATTCCTACAGCATCCTGCACTTCCTTTACCTAGCTTTTTTTAGTGTGTCAATTTTATGAATTCAGGGTACATTAATATAAAGCTGCAGAAGCCTGACCATGGCCAATACTGCTACTCTGTGTCAGTCTGTCTGAGAAGCCAGGTGTTTCTATAATCATGATAGGCAGACTAATGAACTTCAAAGGTGTCCATGTCCAAATCCCTGGAATCTGTGAATATGTTATCTCACATGGCAACAGGGAACAAAAGTTGCAGATGCAATTAATGTTGCTAATCTGTTGACCTTGAGATGGAGAGATTATCCTAGATTACCTGCGTAGGTGAAATCTAATCACATGAGTCCTTAAAAGTGGAAGAGGCAGAAGAGGAGGGGCAAAAAGATGCATGTGGAGAGGACTTGACCCACCGTTGCTGGTTTTGAAGATGAAGGAATGGGCCGTAAGTCAAGGAATGGAGGCAGCCTTTAGAAACTGGAAGAGGCAAGGAAACAATTCTTCCCTAGGGCCTCCGGAAAGGAACGTAGCAGCCCTGCTGACACCTTGATTTTAGCTCAGTGAGACCTGTATTGGACTTCTGATCTCCAAAACTGTAAGATAACAAATCTGTGTTGTTTTAAGCCACTAAATTGTAGTAATTTGTTACAAAAATGGTAGAAAGCAAATACAGTTAACATTCCTACCTTGCCTCAGCATAATGCCAAGTAGACCTTGAAGGTCGCCATCTTATCTCGAGTAACTAAATCCAAGTGGATAGCCCCTAAACCAGCTGTTATGGGCTGAATTGTTACCTTCCCCAAATCCTTATATGTTGAAGTCCCAACCCCCAGTACCTGAGAATGTAACAGTATTTGAAGATAAAGTCTTTAAAGAGGTGATTGAATTAAAATGGGGCTGTTAGAGTGGGGCTCTAATGCAACGTGACTGGCGTCCTTATAAAAAAAGGAACAGCAAGGCTGCACAAGCACAGAGGACCAACCATGTGAAGAGGCAGCAAGAGGCCGGCCAACTGTAAGCCAAAGAGAGAGGTCTCTGAAGAACCCAACCCTACAAGCACCCTGGTCTTGGACTTCCAGCCTCCAGAACTGTGAGAAATAAATTCTGATTAAGTCACTCAATGTGTGGTATTTCATAATATGGAACTACTAAGAAATGTCAACTGGGCAAGAAAAGGCTAACTTCAGGCCTATATAACCCATTCCCTCTCTACTAGGAATCAATGAACTCAATCAAATTTCCTCCAAAATGTGCTGATATTTATTACCAGAGAGAAAATGTAAAGTCCTTATCTCTAAAATGCTTTTAGCAAGATATACTTGGTCTTTATAGATGGTTTATTGTAAAACTTAGGATTTGTGGATTCATGAGGCATGACTGGCTGGAGAATGAGGGCTCATTTAAACTGCATAATGAAGTATAAAAAGGAGATGTTGCAAAATCAAATGACTCCCTTTGTTTGAACAAGGTCTCCACATACAACGCTCAGAAAGAAACTTGTCCTTTTTGAATCCAAAGTGCACCGAGAGAGAAAAGGGCCATTTTTGGAGCTGGACTCTCTAACATTTTGGACTTCCCTAAAAAATGAATATTTCATCTGTGTCTGGTGATCATCCCATATCCTTTGATTCATTAAAAGTTTGGTATTGGGTAAGATCTATGATTTATGTGTTTGACTTGACAAACCCTTTGAATGAAACAATATTATGCATGGAAAAATTATTTTGCACTTCTTAACTCAAATATTCCTGTTTTATCAATCTAGTTTCAAAAATATACTTTGGATAGAATTTCACATTATAAAGGATTACATGATCAAAATAATCTGATAAAAGGGACAAACATGCATTGATTTGAAACTTTATTATATAAATTTTCATTTCTTTTAAAGATTACAAAACCTGTTCTATGACAGGAATACAAGCAATATTGTTCCAGGATTATTCATGGATACATCTGAAGAGCTTAGATTACACATTAATAGTATGATTTGAAAACTTCCCAGATTAGACTCTTAAGTAAAACAATTTAAAGTATTTAGTGACACTTGATCCTTTACAAGCATTTTATAATTATGGCAGCAATGCCAAGCATCTGATGCGATTTAACCACCAACAAAAGGTACAATACGTAAGAATTCATGATATGGTATCTTGAGCTTCTGGCATGCCTTACTAGAGAGAAACTAGTATAAAGGAAGATCATATATAATAGTAGAAAAATATTTGTGATTTTTTTCTTTTTTAAAAACTATTTAAGTAGGCACCCACCCCATTCCCACCCATGACCAAAAATGCAAAATAAGTACATCCCTTAGGTGTATACCTTCCCTTTTGCTTAGGGCAACAGTTAAGATAAACTAATACATGTATATGATTTTAAGAGTTTAAAACTCATCACCCATAATCAATAAGGATGCTAAGGAATGGCAATACCTTGAAGCTTTTTTTAAAATTAAAAAACAAAGTTTTAGATGGTAAACTACACTTACAGAAACACAAACCAAAATCTTTATGCCCTTGCTTTGTACGTGAAAGTTCTATTTTAAATACTTGTTTGAAAAACTCATTATACAGTTCATTCAGTACTATGGTGATAATAGGAGTAAAGATGTTCACTTCCATTAGACAACGAACTAATCTACTTAGAGAGGACTATTATAGCGACTCTCTTCTCATATACGTTTACATATACTCTACTCATGGTATGTGCTCTAAAGAGGTTTTATTGAGGTTGGTACCTCTGAACTTAAATCTCTACATTTTCCTTTCCACTAATCTCTATTCAAAATGTCATATACTTTGCTAGTTGCTCTGGGAGAAGTCATGGACATTTAAACAGCTTATCATGCAGTTCAAGATTATATGGCAAAATAATGAGGAAAGTGCCTTAAGAGGTAGGAAGTAGGCTCTCATCCCAACCCTCGGTATGCCCTGTTACGAACAGTTAAAAAACTAGAATCAAAGTGGTAAATGTGAGGCTGATAGTAATGCCAGGCTTAAGAAAATTAAGTTGACTTAGTTACTAGAATTCTTTGAGAACACTCAGTCACACTGGAACCAGTTGCAAATCACTTGATCACACAGAATACAGCAGTGTCAAAAACACATAAAGCACACTGTAGATACAAATTCTTCTTGGCCATCCATATTTGGGCATTATCATTCTGGAGATTCTTCATTGGAAAAAGTGGTTAAGTGTGGCTCTGTTGAATACCACAGTCCCAAGAAAGTGAATTTCATTCCTTCATTAATTGGTCTCCACCAATGGTCACTTGGGGAGACCAGCAAAATGTTAAGCAACCTGGGGTTGAAAAGAGGACTATTTTCATTAATTGAAATAAAAATACTGAGTTAAGTCAACTTATCTGTGAATTAAGTAAGGCTCAAAGTATATATCCAGTTTAAAGTTAGTTACATGGCATTGGGCCTTTCAGAGGGACACAACTATAGGACTAGATTGAAACCTCCTGGTTTAAGCACCAAGGTCAGCCATGGAGTCCATCATATTTGTTAATCTGAGAAAACAGACCTTTTCTGAACCTTTACATTCCTGAGCTATCTATCCTAAGGCCTTCATAAGTCTCAATGCTCAATCAACCATAAGATAGAATTTTCTTTATAAAATATAGTAAAGCAAACTGAAAAATTATAGGTCATTTTTAAAGGCCAGGAAGTAGAGAATATCAAAGCCATGTTGAGATGGGCATTGCTGGCCTCCATGGTGATTAAGCGCATCCATAGCAAGACCTGCAAATCTTGAATGCTTTTCTGCTGTCATCCCAGGCTGGGCTTACCTGAGTCCCTTTTCTGCCGAATACATTCTGCCCTCTCTTGAAGCCTTTGCTCTGTTCAAATCTTTCCTGGGCTGAAGGTGCAGGGCACAGCTAACTGGACAGCCCCACCTCCCATGATGTCCCCTGGCCCCAACAGCAGTCACTTCTTAAAAAGAGATGGGAAATGGTTGACCCAAACCCACTTTTTGGAGTACACTGCATGTGAAATGTGGAAACTCTACAGCATACACACCACAGCTTCTCTCCAGACAATCATAACTGACTTTTCACACATACAAGCTTCACAGCATCTCAACTTTGGGCCTTGTCAAAATTATTACATTTTTGGACTTTTGGGGTTGCTTGTGAATAAATGCATCCATATCAAATCTGTTAAAGTTGGGGGTCTGTTGCATTAGAAATAAGACACCTCTATAAACCAGAAAAAGCTGAAATGATTTATAAAAAACAAAAATTAAAAAAGGATGAAAAACTTACCTTCATTTAACATCATCACTTGAAAGGGAAGATACAAAACACATGGTAGTGTAATTCATACTTTCCAGTATGTGCTTGACAAGCTTAAATTCAATCTCTCATTTTGTAAAAGAGGCCTGATAGTTTAGTTTCTTCTTTCACAATGAAATATCTTTAAGACTGGACTGATACCTTCTGGGAGAAGCCTCAGTAACTGGCAGCACTAATTGGTGAAAGGCAGAAGCCTTTAGGGGCCTCAATACCACAACTGTAGGGGCCTGAAGAATTGACGCTGAGAAATTAATGGAAAAGTTAACCCAACACAAGCACTATATTTAGAGCACATTGTTGGCCAAGTTTTTCCACTGTATGTCAAAAGCAATGGAAGAGAATAACAGGACCACAGATTAAATACATTTAAGTAGAAAGCCTTCCATTTTGTGAACATATAACTTGCTTTTCTCCAATAAAATTGGCTGCTGGGCTAAGCAAAGAAGGTAACTATCTTCGAAAGAAATAAAAGTTGGCATCACATACCAGTAGAGGACTGCCCAAGAAATATGTAGTTTTTGAACTCAGCTACTGGTTGGTGATCATATGGGGGAAAGGCAGCATGGTGTTATGAGGGGAAAAAAAACAAAATGGGGAGGAGTTAAGGATTCTAGACTTTGATATGTGTCTCAGGTTCTCTACATGCAATATGAGAAAGTTGGATTGGGTAATTTATAAGGATTTATGTGTTTACTTCTAGTTCTAAAAGACTATGATGGACAATACTCCTAAGCAATTATGGAGTAGCATCAGTGTAAAAAATCTGAAAATATATATTTTTCTGCTCAGAATGACATTAACATTTTAAAAGTGACAATAATTTGAGATGATCATAGTTTGAAACACTGAATAGAGGAGGGAAAAAAGCTCTCTTTCCAGGCAATGGAAAGCAGCTTTTAATAGTTAGCATCCATATATTCAAGAATTTGAAAATACTTTCTCTATCTAGACATTCTGATATCCTTCCTATACATTATTTCATTTAGAAGCTAAACTTACATTTGATTTCTATGCAGTAATCATTTTTGTGTCACTTGGGCAAAAGAAATGTTATAGATTTCCCCTTTCTCTTTAATTGCATAGAGGAGAAGTTAAGGAATGGCAAGTGGATTTCAGGACATTTAGACAAACCACACTCTCTTGGCTTTGTACTCTTAGGGGAAAATTTCAAGCTTCTGTGGCAGGAAAAAAGGTTTCTGATATAAATGGCTTATTACATGATGACTAGCAAAAATCTGTATGAGTACATTCTTTTTTTTTTTTTTCCTTCTTGAGACAGAGTCTCACTCTGTCGCCCAGGCTGGAGTGCAATGGCGTGATCTTGGCTCACTGCAACCACCACCTCCTAGGTTCAAGCGATTCTCCTGCCTCAGCCTCCTGAGTAGCTAGGATTACAGGTGGGTGCCACCATGCCCAGCTAATTTTTGTATTTTTTAGTAGAGACAGGGTTTCACCATGTTGGCCAGGCTGGTCTCAAACTCCTGACCTCAGGTGATCCACCTGCCTCGGCCTCCCAAAATGCTGGGATTACAGGCGTGAGCCACTGCGCCCAGCCCGTATGGGTACATTCTTGATGAGGTAAGTTAAATCACTTTTTTCTTGCTCATATGTCTTTTACATTACATACTGATGTATGCTAGGCAGCTTGGCAAAGACACAGGTAATAATGGGGACTGAAGTTTCTTTCATCAAATACGATTGTGGAAACTACCAAATTAGATGCAGATAATGAATACTGCAATCTAAGCAGGCCCAGTGGCCATTATGAAAACTGATCATTCCTGAAGTCAAAGGAAGCAGTATGTGGCTATAAATTATCATGAGGGATTCAGAAAATATTCAATGCTGTTCACTTAGCCTGCCCTACCTATAATTTTAGGTTAGAACAGATACTGTTTGATCAATAATGTTTTATTCCCTAAAATAAGAAAGTTTAAATCCAATTTCATACAGAGGCCTTTGGCCTTTATTACATTTAAATTAGTGTTTAATATAGAATATCTATTTAAACATGAAATATCCAATAGGACTTCAATTACCTGTTGCTAAATTTTCCTTCACCAATCTCCTTACCATGACTCTTAAAGGGCTTTGACGTATATTGGCAAAATCCCAGATGATATGCCAAATTCTAAGTATGGATGCTATGTAAGATTAGAAGTGCAAGGACTACTTCCTTAATTAAGGAAAAAAGAACTCTAAGGAGTTGCAAAGTATATGGACTAACTTCATAGGTGTATTCTTGATTTCATGCCACACACATATGATAACTTTCTCTACCATAACAGCTCTCTAGGTTAGTCTGACAGAGCACCTGACTTTAAGAAACAAACAAATGAACGAACCAGTGAAACAGACATGGGGAAAGATATGTACATTTTGGAAGTATTACATTCAAGAGCTGTTCCACAATCTGGCCATTTTTAGGGCTGTCCAACAATACTGTTAATCCAGGTGAACTATTTAACCAGATTTAATAGTCAATTGATTAATAATAATAGATTCCAAGTTAAACAAGGCATGTATACATTAAAGAAAGCAGTACAGAAATGTACTGTATATGAACTGTTTACAAAAACATACAAAATGTTGGATGGCACAAGGGATACAGTGCTAATATAAACGGATTGTTTAAGCTAAGTGCTTAACATAAACTGTCCATCCCTATAACTAACAAAGAATATTTAAGGGACATGAAATATTTCCTATAAAAATAATGCTATATGGTGTACTTTATTCAGTGTATTTTTAGGTGGTATTCATATGTTCATTATTTTTCTCATTGATTCAGTGACTATATCTTCATCATGTTTCCATTTTCATTTCTTCCGAAGCTCCAGGAAAATCTAACTTGCTAACAATCATTTAAAGCGAGAAGAGACGAAAGCAGGAGCAGCAGCAGGAACAGCAGCATTATGGGTACCAGCTGGGACAGTGTGTGCTTGCAGGTGTCTCTCAGATATGTGCTACCTGTCGCCAGAACTTGTGCTATCAGCTTACACCATGGTACCAAATATCTCACTGAGGTCACTTCACAGGGCTGTTGAGGTGATTTTTTTAATACCTCTCCGCTGAGCAAGAGTAGAGCGGCCTACTGGTTCCAAAACTGGTGACTGATTACGGTTCAAAGCAGAATATGTAGCTGCCATGGCACCCTGAACAAAGGAAATAAAGGTAATAACAGAAATGACAATGGATAGTCACACATACACAAATACAAAATGAACAGTTTTTTCATATACAAATGTATATAGATTTTATTTGGGTTCATAATGAAAATAACCACACCGGTCAAATCCACTGACTTAACCAAAACTGTAGAGGCCAACACGGAGGTTAAAATTTTGTATGAGAGACAACACAGATAGGCTCATAACAGGCAGTCCTCACTTTTCTCAGGACTATTCAACATTTTTTCCCTTTGCATTCCTTTAATGCATAAAGGCACTAAAGAGACAGGAAGGCATGCTCTTTAAGTTGGGAAATCCATAAGCTTAATCTGTCCTTATTGATAGTGAATACCTACTTATGTAGACTGAGAGGAATTCAAAAGTCGCTCTTAAACTAGTTTTATTACTAATATATTGATATGCCTTGAGCTTTTCTAAGTCACCCACCGTAAGAGAATCCCACAACAGAATTGGATGCAGGATGAAAGAGAAAGGTGCTGGGGGCATGGACAGGGCTTCTTGAAGTCTCCCCTGGAGGACATGTGGAAAACAGTGACTGTATGGGGCTGCTCACCTTTACTAGATGTGGTGCATCCTGTCTATTTAGTTGGTATTGCGGCAGTTGGTCCCAGTGGACGATCCAAGGATGTCTGAGCACAAGAGCAGCAGTCAGTCTCTGATGAGGGTCTACATGAAGCATCTTTGACACCAGGTCCTGTAATGGGAATAATAAAACAAGCTTAAACCTTTTGTTTTGCTTCTTTTTCTATGGCTCTTGATACTAATGAACATTCTTCCTTAGCTTCTATGATACTGCTTTTTCTGGTAGCAGCCCTTTGGTCAACATGGTAATTTGGGGGAAAAAAAATCAGTCTCCGTTTTTTCCCTGCTAAATAACAGTAATTTGGTGCATCACGAGGGGTCAATTTAGCACATTTTATATATCTTTAAGTACTCTGGCTATTTTTTCCTTCAGATTTTCTGGGTTTCCTACATTTTTGTAGGTTTATTTATTTATTGAAACAGGGTCTCATTCTGTCACCCAGGCTGGAGTGCAGTGGCATGATCTTGGCTCACTGCAACCTCTGTCTCCTGGGCTCAAGTGATCCTCCCACCTCAGCCTCCCAAGGAGCTGGGACTACAGGTGTGCGCCACCATGCCTGGCTAACTTTTATGTTTTTAGTAGAGATGGGGTTTCATCATGTTGCCCAGGCTGGTCTCCAACTCCTGGATCCAAGTGTTACTCCCGCTTCAGCCTCTCAAGGTGCTAGGATTACAGATGTGAACCACTGTGCTCCGCCAGTTTATTTTTAAGTAATGTTCAGTTACTTAAGATTTTTTTTTGTGTTGCTGGTAATACTGAAAAACAACATGAATGTCCAATCACAGGAATTTAATTGGAGGGCTCTAAATGCCCCCTGAAAAGTTTATAGTATTTTTTTTCCTACTTCAAAAGCAACTCATGGGCATTACAGAATAATCAGAAAATACTGGAAAGTGAAAGCACATGAGGAACAGTTCCATAATCCCACTCTTCCAGAGACAGTCACTGTTAGCACTGCATATCTATCTAAATGCCATTCCTATGCATGCAATGTAGATGCATATAATCACTACATGGTTTTACACTCTTCAAAATAACACCACTGTCATTTATAAAAGCCACCATTTTTAAAATTTTTCATTCAAAATACATTTGTTAAGTATCCATTAAAGGCCAGGCATTCTGCTAGGCACTGGGTAGTTAACAGTGAACAACACAGAAATGAAGTCTAGGCAACATAGTGAGGTCCTGTCTCTACAATTTTTTTTTTTTTTTTAAAGCTGAGTGTGGTGGCATATGCCTGAGGTCCCAGCTATTTGGGAGGCTGAGGCGGAGGATCATTTGAGCCCAGGAGGTCAAGGCTGCAGTGAGCCGTGATTGAACCACTGTACTCCAGTCTGGGCAACAGAGCGAGACCCTGTCTCAAAAAAAAAAAAAAATGAACTCTGACTTCATGAAGTTTTCAGTTCAGTGAAGGAGAGATAAAGAATCAATAATCACAAAGCAAGTAAGTTCTTTGACAGGATGAACAAACACCAGGCGCAGCTAGAGGGACATAGAGATACCTGACTGTACTGTGCGAGGTGGCTTAAAAGGGAGTTTTTAAGAGGAAGATAAGACCTGTAGGATAAGCAGGAGCTAGATTAGAGAAAGGAAGGGGGAAACACTGCCTCAGGTAGAGTAGAGAGAATGGAGAGTGAGTTTGGAGGAACGCTCTCAGGTGGGAGAGAAGACGTCACAGTTAAGGAATTGGCAGCAGTACAATGCGGCTACAGCATAAATTTACTGTGAAGGAGAATGTGGCAGTGGATAAAGTGGGAGAGATGAGAAGGGACCAGACCAGGAAAGTCCCTGTAAGCCATATTTGCAAATGTGGACTTATTTGATGGTAATAAAGCGTTTAAAGTTAGGGAGTGATGTGGTTAAGTAGAAAGATCACATTCACTGAGTGTGGAGGAAAATGGACTGGTGAAAGATGATAGCTTCAGGGAGGTGTATGTAATGGAGAAAATTGGGCTGGGCGTGGTGGCTCATGCCTGTAATCCCAGCACTTTGGGAGGCCAAAGTGGGAGGATCACTTGAGCCCAGGAGTTCGAGACCAGCCTGGGCAACGTAGTGGGACTCCATCTCTACAAAAAATTTAAAAGTTAGCGGGGAGTGGTGGTGCATGCCTGTAGTCCCGGCTGTTCAGGAGGCTGAGGTGGGAGGATAGCTAGAGTCCAGAAGTTGGAGGTTGCAGCGACCTGTGATTGCACCACTGCAACTCTAGCCTGGGCAACACAGTAAGACTCTGTCAAAAAAAAAAAAAAAAAAAAAAAAGAGAGAGAGAGAGAGAAATGGAGGTATTTAGGATAAAGAACTGACAGAATCTGGTGGTTAACTAGATCTTGGGAACTGGCGTGACGTTGTCCCAGGCACTCCTCTGCTATGAGACATTTATGGTTTCTTACTTTTAGTTATTAACAGCTAAGAACAGGGATATGCAATTGAACAGAGCTGGAAATAAAAATAAAAAAAATTAGGAACCTCCCTTTTGCAATTCTGAAAGTAGGCAAAAGTGCTTAAAATTGCATAAAAGGCTGCAAAACTGTCCAGGGATACAACAAAACTCAATTATAATTTTAATCAAATCTATACGTTAATGAACTTTTGGCGAACTCCCTTCAAACTACTTCTCTTACTACAGCCCCTTTAATGGCTACTCCTCCTAAGCTTTCTCTTTAAGTGGCGCTCTCCAGAATTCCTTCCTTGGCTCTCTTACCACTCTGCTCAGATAATCTCATTCATATTCATGGCCTTAGCTACTATGGATGATGACAACTCTTAACTTTTAAGTGTCACCCCAGACTTCTCTTTTAAGACCTATAACCATATAGACAGTTGCCTGATGGACATACATCTCTTAATTCATAATGTCCAAATCTGCAACCACCACTCCTCTCAAAACTACTTCTTTTGTATTCTACAAATCAGTGAAGGATACCACCCCTCATCCATCTGCCCAAGGTAGAAATGGGGACTACATACATTATAACCGCTTTTCTCTCATTTCTTATGTATAATAAACCATCAAGTCTATTTTGCCTCCTGAATTTCTCTTCCATTTGGCTCAAATTCCATCACAACTGCTCTAATATAGGTCCTCATCATTCATGACCTGAAATATTGCAAAACCTTACAAGTACTGTCCCTAATATTAGGTCAGTGAGGACTGAATGAAACAACATAGGTAAAAGTGTTAGCATAGTCCTTGGCACATAAATGCTCAGTAAATGCCAGCTCTAGTCTTCTTGCTCTCAAAGCCACATATGACCCACATGACTGACAACATTCACATATGCAACTTGCTCTTGAGGGGATACACCCAGATTGATAGAGCCCTCCCTTCTATCTTGTGGCTAATCATGGAATTATATCATGCTTGTAATCACAAGTCTTAACTGTACATATTAGCAACACTTACTAGTAATAACATGGAATCTATAAGATAGGCTGTGAGTTGGATGTAATTTTTTATGCTCTGTGTCTCCATTCTCACCTGCCCTTCCTCTCTCACCAAAAAAGCATACCAGGATGTAAGTGAATGAAGCAAATCACAGTGATAACCTCAACTTGCTTCAACTTATTAAAAAATCAATTAATGTGTAAGCCCTGATATTTTATTGTTGGTAACATATACTTAATATACCTTACAACCTACCATGACAAAGTTTGTGGTGGACTCCATAGCTAAGAATTACTGCTCCACAGAATGCACTTTAAAAAGGAAAATCTGATCACTGCACTCCTTAATATGTGTTTTAACAGCTCCACAATACCCAGAGTTAAGCCCACAATCCTCAGCACGAGCCACAAAGCCTTTCACAATCTGGGTTCATCAGCTATCCTCTCTCATGCAACCCTGCACTAGTCACATGGAATGACCAGCCTGGAGGCATTCTGCATTCTCATGCTATCATCACCACCTATCTGCATGTGCTGATCCCTCAGCTTAGGACTACATCTTTCTGCTCCTGAAATCTGCCTGGCAAACTCCTTCACTGCTTCTGGAAAGCTTTCCTTAAAATCCTTCTGACTAAGCATCGTCTGTGAACTTCTTTAGCACAGAAACTGTACCACTGTTACAGCACATGTGACACTGTACCGTATATTTTTGGCTGTCTCCCAACTAGACTGTGAGCAACCTGGGATTGGTAATTCTATCTTTGTCACATCTTTTATCTCCAAGGCCTTCATTTATTAAGCACATTGTAGGCACTCAATAAGGGAACTACAAAGGAAACAAGTACCCAGAGAAATGAATTATCTGGTTTAAGACATTGTTAGAAAAAGGTAAAGGCTAACATTTCATTTTATTTATTTATTTTTGTTTATTTTTTTGAGACACAGTCTTGCTCTGTCACCCAGGCTGGAGTGCAGGGGTGCACTCTTGGGTCACTGCAACCTCCGCCTCCCTAGTTCAAGCAATTTTCCTGCCTCAGCCTCCCGAGTAGCTGGGATTACAGGCACCTGCTACCACAGCTGGCTAATTTTTTTGTATTTTCAGTAGAGATGGGGTTTCACCATGTTGGCCAGGCTGGTTCTGAACTCCTGACCTCAAGTGATCCGCCCACCTTGGCCTCCCAAAGCGTCAGGATTACAGGTGTGAGCCACTGCGCCCGGCCAACATTTCATTTTAAATGCAGTTATAAAACCAAATATTATCTATACAGACATTAAATTGGTCAACTGAGGCTTCAGGCCCTATGCCAATAGAATCTATATACACTTTTGATGTGTTCTATTTACTTATACGATCACCTCAACTCAAGCTTTCACCCCAAGAAAAAAGAATATGCACTTTTACCAATATGTATCCTCTTTATCTACTCTGTTTTTCTTATTTTGAAGTAAAAAACTTCATTTTTTAAAAAGAATTCTCTATGAAAAAAGTGAAAATAGAACAGAGTTGGAAAGCAAGTCAGTGCTATTCAGGGGATGGCAGATCTTCCAGAGAGACGGGCTCTTCAAATGATTTCATGCAGATGCTATGAAACTATACATCTGTTTATTGTGAAAAAACCGAAACCTCTTTCTTCATAATCTGAATTAAAAATAGAACATGGTATAATTATTCTAGGGAATGAGGGCTGTGGAATCATATTTAGTTTGAAGCACCCATGTTTAGCCGGTATGTAACATGGACAAGTTCAAACTAACATTCTGGGCTCTGGTTTCCTTCTGTGAAATGGGGATACTGCCACCTATTTCACAGGGTGTTATGAGGATTACATGACATAATTTAGGTAAAGTGACGTGTGAGGCACACAATAGACGGACAAATCATGAAGACTACCACGGTTATTATTTATCATGTTCTTCAGTGAGAAACAGTTTTAAAAGTATAAATAATAAGGCCGAACCAATGTCAGCTGGGAAAGAAACAAAATAATGGGTCCATTTTCGAGTTCAAAATTATTTGTTAACATCACTTTAACATACTAATTTATAAACAAAGGTTTCTAACTGGTAGTATTTCTTCTCACTATGGATCATAAAAAGTTATTTTCTCAAAATCTTATAATAGGAAGTGATACTTACCTTTGCTGTGTCTGAAACAGAATTCCAGTAACCACCACTGAGTGAGAATTTTCCGCTACCTATTCGTGCCAATATTTCCTCTGGTGTATCATCAGGACCATTTGCAAATGGAGTGTAACTAATTTATAATAAAATTAAAATATTAATGAATACAATTTATTATTTGGTTGGTAATCTCAAAAGTACTCTAATTCAGTTAATGTAATATTTTATTAAAATCTACCAAAGTGAAAAAAATCAACAAAATGAAGCTCCATAAGGCACCAGGTAAAGTATAGGTTATAAAATATTAATTATATTTAATATATAATAATATAAATATTTTAAGACCTGACACATTATAGAATAAAACATTAAGAAATAGTGTAGGCCAGGCACGGTGGCTCATGCCTGTAATGCCAGCACTTTGGGAGGCCGAGGTGGGCGGATCACAAGGTCAGGAGTTTGAGACCAGCCTGGCCAACATGATGAAACATTGTCTCAACTAAAAATACAAAAATTAGCCAGGCGTGATAGTGCGTGCCTGTAGTCCCAGCTACTCGGGAGGCTGAGGCAGGAGAATTGCTTGAACCTGGGAGGCGGAGGTTGCAGTGAGCCGAGATCGTGCTACTGCACTCCAGCCTGGATGATAGAGCAAGACTCCGTCTCAAAAAAAAAAAACAAAAAACAGTCTATGTTTCTGACATGACAAGAGTCCAAAAAAGTATGGAAAAAATCAATTTAGGACCTCGAGACATTAATAAATAGCACATTATAAAAAATCAGTAATGATATAGCCATAAATGTGGAATTGTTACAGAATTGTATATATTAGATAACATGAGAAAACATGGAAAGATATGACAACATCTGAATTAAAAAGAAAAAAACCTATATAGGCCAGGTACAGTGGCTCATGCCTGTAATCCCAGCACTTTAGGAGGCCAAGACAGGAGGATCACTTGAGCCCAGGAGTTTGAAACCAGCCTGGGCAGCACAGCAAGACCCTGCTTCTACAAAAAAATAAAGAAATTAGGCAGGTGTGGTGGTGCACTCCTGTAGTCCTAGCTACTCCTATTCGGGAGGCTGAGGTGAGAGGATTGCTTGAGCCCAGGAGTTTGGGGCTACAGTGAACTATGGCTGTGTCACTGTACTCCAGCCTGGGCAACAGAGTGAGACCCTGTCTCTAAAGGAAAAGCAAACAAACAAACAAACAAAAAACCCCAAACAAAACAAAAACCTAGATAACTTAAGCAAAACATTGATGAACAAATGCTTAGATGCTTAGAACATATGGTATACACTCACCCGGTAAGCATTGTATAGAGTAGGACACCAAGACTCCATATATCACAAGCAGCATCATAGCCTTGTCGTTTTAAAACCTAGAAAAAGTGCAAAATTAGTATTACTATACCACCATTTTGTATTTATATTTGTAAGGCTATGAGTTGAATTATATATTCCAAATCAACACCTATAAGGAAAATTTCAACAGAACATGGTTACCAAATAAGGCAATATGTTAATCCGATTCTAGAACATTCTACTACTAATAATTCATATATAAATTTAATTTTGGTATTCAAATTAATATTTATTGAATGTTGTAGGTACACAGGAATATAAAACACACTGAAGATAACTTTCTTATTTTAATGAATTTATATTTTGTTTAGGGCTACAGAAATATTTACAAAAAACAATGCTTTTAAGAACACACACACACACACGCACACAAAGAACACACATAACCTAGCACAAAAATCACCAACTTTTATCAGGTATGAACTATGAGAAATACAAAAAACCCCTGATTTCCTCAAAAAAAAAAAAAAATCTGATGGGAAATAAACATATAAATAGTTAACAACTCAACCTGATAAATATTATAATAAAATCAAGTCTGGGTAGGGTATGGTGGCTCACACCTGCAGTCCAGCACTTTGGGAGGCCAAGGTGGGAGGATCACTTGAAGCCAGGAGTTTGAGACCAACCTGGGCAACACAGCAAGACCTCTTTATTATTATTATTATTATTATTATTATTATTATTATTATTGAGACAGGGTCTCACTCTGTCGCCCAGGCTGGAGTGCAGTGGCGCGATCTTGGCTCACTGCAGCCTCTGCCTCCCGGGTTCAAGCAATTCTCCTGCCTCAGGCTCCTGAGCAGCTGGGATTACAGGCATGTGCCATCACGCTTGGCTTATTTTTGTATTTTTAGTAGAGACGGGGTTTTGCCATGTTGCCCAGGCTAATCTCAAACCCCTGAGTTCAAGCAATCTGCCCGCCTTGGCCTCCCAAAGTGCTGGGATTACAGGCGTGAACCATGGCATCTGGCCAAGATCTCATCTTTAAAAAATAAAAATAAAAAATCAGCCAGGCACGGTGGTGTTCTCCTGTAGTCCTAGCTACCTGGAAGGCTGAGGCAGGAGGATTGCTTGGGGTGAGGAGTTCAAGGCTGCAGTGAGCTATGATTGCACCACTGTATTCTGGCCTAGGCAACAGAGGGAGACCCTGTCCCTAAACAAACAACCAAAACCCCCAAATTATGTCTTAAATGTTATAGGTATGAAGATGAGGAAGCAATTTACTCCTGACATGGGGAGAGAAGGAAGGCTAGAGGGTGGCTTGCTTATATTGGACCTATAAGTAAGAGAGCAGAGCAGGCTTAGTGATAGGCCAGAAGTTCATTGTGTCTAGAACTTCAGGTAGGGAATACCGGAGCAGGTAGGGAATACCAGAGAGACTGAAGGTTTTTTTTTTTTTTGAGAGGGGTTCTTGCTTTGTGACCCAGGCTGGAGTGCAGTGGTGTGATTTTGGGTCACTGCAACCTCAAACTCTTGGGGTCAAGTGATCCTCCTACCTCAGCCTCCTGAGTAGCTGAGACTACAGGCCCGCCACCATGCCCAGCTAATTTTAAAATTTTTTGTAGAGATGGGGTCTCACTATGTTGCCCAGGCTGGTCTCAAACTCCTGGCGTCAAACAGTCCTCCTGCCTTGGCCTCCCAAAGTGCTGGGATTACAGGCATGAGCCACCATGCCCTGCCTCAAGGGCTTTTATAATATCTTAAGAAATTTAGATTCTTCTGTAGGCAATCAGATGTCATTGAAACATTAAACAGGGAAATGAAAGGCTGGCATTTTATCTTAATTATTTCTTCAGTAAGTCTTCAATTAAATTATTATTAATAATTCTGTATTAAACATAGTGAATGAGTTTTAAAACATACTAATACTGCAAGCAAACTCTCTCACAATTACCTCTGGTGCAACAAAATTTGCAGTGTAACAAGGAGTCATGAGAAGACCATTTTCCGCTCTCAGCTGTTTTGCAAAGCCAAAATCACAAATTCGAATAGATTCCGGATTACCAGATTCATCCACATAAAGAATGTTGCTAGGTTTCAAGTCTCTATGAACCACCTAATTGAAATACAAATTAAAGAGTTATGTTAACAATGTATTTCCATTACTGAAAGTTCTTTATTCACAAACTGTCAAGCAATGCACTTAACAAGATGATGAGTGCTGACCTTTAAATTAGCCTAACATTATAAAATACTGATAATGTAAAGCATAACTCTCTAACATAGACCTGGGGCAAGGAGGAGGAGGAAGACAGAATAGTACTTACCTCCCTCCTCTTTGTCCAATTGAGTAATTGGCTTAAGGAAAATTGCAAACAGCAATAATATATCTACCTCCAGGTTGATCACTCATTTAATATTGAGTGTCTATCATGTACCAGGGTATTATATAAGCTGCTGTAGATACCGTGGTGAACAAGACCCATGAGATCCTGGCCTTTCCATGCTAGGAGCTTACACAGTTCTGGGGGAAGCAGAGAATAGGTTGAGAGATGGGGCATAACTAGGGAGGTCACTTTAAATAGGGCAGTCAGGGAGGGTCTCTAGATGAGGTAACATCTGATCCAATAGCTGAAGAACAGAATGAATGAGCCATAAGAACAGTAAGGGAGAGTCACTCTAACTAGAAGGAACAGCATGTACAAGGTACATACACAACAAATATATTCTGATAGACTAAATGGAATAGACAGGGCATTGAGGAGTAAAAAGGAAAAAAATCAAAACAAATCTGGACTTTATTTTTGGTGTTGCCTATTTGATATACAAGGTGTTACACATGCAAGAAGAAACCTCTTCTTTAGAGTTCTGTATTATTTTCCTCTTTTAATGATCTACCTGAGTACAGTAGTCCCCCCTTATCCGTGGGGTATATGTTTCAAGACCCCCAGTGGATTCCTGAAATTGAGGATAATACCAAAGTCTCTCTATATTTTTTCCTAGATATATATACCTATGATATAGTTTAATTTAAAAATCAGGCACAGTAAAAGATTAACAATGACTAATAATAAATTAGAACACTTGTAACAATATACTGTAATAAAAGTTATGTGAATGTGGTCTCTCAAAATACTGTAATATTTTTGACAATCGTTGACTGTGGATAACTGAAACCACAGAAAGCAAACTTGCAGATTAGTGGGGGACTACTGTACTTTTTTATCATAAGCTTCTCTGACATTCCTTTTTAGACTTAAGTGTGCCTTCTGTCACCAAATTCTGAGTCTGTGTTCCAATCAATCAAATTAGATTTAGTTCCTCACATCCAGGACATCACTTCTCCAGACTATTTTAATAATGAATTACTGATGAGGCATTGGGAAAAGAACACAGAAGACTTTGATGACTGCAAGGTCATAAGTTCCTCAGTGACTACTGAGTTCTATTAATTTCAAGTTACAATACTAGGCAAATCTTGATAAGTTAGAAGTCAGGAAGCTCTAGAATTAACACATTCTACTTGGCTTTCAGGGGCAAAGACAAAACAAGAAGAGTGTATTGAAACTGAACTCAAGAAGTAATCTTTTATATTTGCATGTATCAAAACATCATGTTGTATACCATGAATATATATAATTTGTCAACTAAAAAATTTTTAAAAAATTGTTTATTTTCCCCTTGCTTTCCATTCCTCTTCACTCCTCTGCTGTTCTCCTTTCCTCCCTCCCTCCCCTCATTTTCTCCTTTCCTCCCAGACTTCTCTTCTTTTTTTTTTTTCTGAGATGGAGTCTCACTCTGTTGCCCAGGCTGGAGTGCAGTGGTGCAATTTCAACTCACTGCAACCTCCGCCTCCCGGGTTCAAGCAATTCTCCTGCCTCAGCCTTCTGAGTAGCTGGGATTACAGGCATGCGCCATGACGCCCGGCTAATTTTTGTACTTTTAACAGAGACAGGGTTTCGCCATGTTGGCCAGGCTGGTCTCAAACTCCTGACCTCAGGTGATCCACCCACCTTGGCCTCCCAAAGTGCTAGGATTACAGGCGTGAGCCACTGCACCCGGCCGCCTTGTTTTAAAAATACGATTTTCTCAAACTCCTGACCTCAAGTGATCTGCCTGCCTCAGCCTCCCAAAGTGCTGGGATTACAGGCATAAGCCACTGTGCCCGGCCTAGAAATACAATTTTCTTTTGCTGTTTACTAAAAATCTGCATACAAGAAGAATGAAGAGCATATCCACCAGCCAGAAGCATGTGACTCCTTGGCTTCATTGTTTTAAGGATTTCCTTTTATATATGAATACAAAGCAGGATTCCTTGGTTCTGCTTCTAACCTGAAGTGGGCCTGGTTTCCATGAGTACTGAGTGACCTAGCAGAAACAATGCTACGTTTTCCAGGTCAGAAGAGATCACTTACGTTTTCTTGGAAGCACGAGAGTTTAACATAAACAAGGTAGGATATCAAAGGTACACTTCAATCTCAATAATAAAAGTTTATATAGAGGAAGATCAGTAGGATAATTCAGCTAATAGGAGTTATTTTCCATTTCATGCATAAAGTAACTTCTATCTAATTCTAGCTCAAACATAAAGGAAAAAAGTGTGTGTATGTATATATAGAGTGTTAAAAAGACTTACCCCTTGTGCGTGAAGATATTCAACGGTTTTGGTTATAGTGAACAGGACAGCACTGGCCTCTCGTTCAGAGAAAAATTTTTGTCTAAGAATTTTATCCAGCAATTCACCTCCTTTCATAAGTTCTGTTACTACATATACATATTTTCCATCATCATATACCTATAAATTTCAACATCAAAATGTAAATATTATTTGAAACTTTTTATATGTGCCCAAAACAAAGTTTAAAATATAAAAGAAAAATTAAACTCACTTCATATTCAAGAAAAATTTTATTTATTTATTTATTTTGAGACAGACACTCGCTCTGTCACCCAGGAGTGCACTGGCACAATCTTGGCTCACTGCAATATCCACTTCCTGGGCTCCAGCGATCCTCCCACTTCAGCCTCCCAAGTAGCTGGGACTACAGGTGCATGCCAACACACCTGGCTAATTTTTGCATTTTTTGTAGAGACGAGGTTTTGCTGTGTCTCCATGAGCAGTGATAATCTGAGGAAATTTGAGTTTTGACAACCTCCAGATAAGGCCTTTGGGCCTATGTGAACATCATTAGCAAGAGAAGACTTAACACTACCTGGGGAGTTCACACTGTTTGCCAACACTTTGTTATAATAAAAGTCAAGAGAGACGTAGGCAACAGGGTTATCACGACAGTTCAGGGAAAGATACTTTACTTGTCCTGGGGGTGGCAGTGGGCAAGGCAGGCTTCCTGGAAGAAGTAGCGCCTTAGCAAAATCTTATATGTGTGGTAGTTAGCCAGGTAAAGAAAATAGATGGTGTTAGCAACTGAGGGAACTATAAATTCAGACAGAGCAGCATGGAAAATGAGGCATGTGCAAGAAATTTACATACTAGAACACAGAGCATAAGGTGTATGACAAAGGGTGTGTGAGAAGTCTGAAAACTACAGAGGAAGGCAGGGTCTTAAGGGGCTGGGGACTTTAGACTGTAGGCAGGGAAGTTAAATGGGTAGTTATGAGTGTTAGATCTCTTTTCTAGTAATGTGGAAGATACTTTGGGGTAGTCTGGAGACTGAGACTAGTCAATATTGAATATGAACTAATAGTAATATTAACACTGAACATTTAGGTAAGTGTTCAAGTAAGTGCAGATATTAAAAGCAATAATATCGTAAGTACTTTTCTTCTTAAAGCAAAAGTAGAAAAAAATAACTGTACAAACATATCTTTATTGATAAATGAAATTATGCCATATACACATATAAACTGTTTTCAAATCTACTTTTTAAACTTACCATGTTGGTTTTTTTTTGTTTGTTTTGTTTTTGTTTTTGAGACAGGGTCTTGCTCTGCTGCGCAGGCTGGAGTGCAGTGGTGCGATAACTGCTCACTGTGGTCTTGACCTGCCGGGCTGAAGCAATCCTCCCACCTCAGCCTCCAGAGTAGCTGTGACTATAGGCATGAGCCACCATGTCAGGCTAATTTTTAAATATTCTTTAGAGACAGGGTCTCCCTATGTTGCCCAGGCTGGTCTTGAACTCCTGGACTGAAGCAATCCTCCTGCCTCAGCCTCCCAAAGTACTGGGATTACAGGTGTGAGCCACTGTGCTCGGCCCGGCTAATTAAAAAAAATTTTTTTTTGTAGAGATGGAGGTCTCACTGTGTTGACCTGGCTGGTCTTGAACTCCTGGCCTCAAGTGATCCTCCTGCCTTGGCCTCCCAAACTGCTGGTATAATAGGCATGGGCCACTGTGCCCAGCCTATGATGAGTTCTTTGTCTACCACATGATTTTTGAAAATACACTACTTTCAATGTGAGTTAGACAACTGACTCAAATGATCCATATTAAAGAATCTACTTACATCCTTTAGAGTGATAATGTTTGGATGCTGTCCATAACGAAGAAGAATTTCAATTTCTTCTGTTGGGTCTCTCTTGCTTTTATCAATAATCTAAAAGGCAAATATTTATCACAAAACCTCATGAACTACATAGTTATAAACATTAATTGTTTATAGCTACAGACCTTGGGTATTACCTCATGTAAAGAGTGTATAAATAAGCCATTTATCAATCAGTTTTATTCAACTACCTGGCCAGATTGTTTAATCAGAAAGCCAGTCTTGATATAGATGGCAAGGCTGTAAATTCTAAATCATGAGTCGCATTCCCACCATGCCTCTCCAATGTAAGTTTGTAGTAAGTTTAGGACTTAACCAAAAACTCAAAAAGCCTCGAGAAAAGGTACCAAGAACACAGTTAACATATCTTTTCTTCTATCCTTGAGGCCTTAAACATTTGGGAACTCAGTCAACTTCTAACCCCCCATCAATACAGATAATTAAGAGCTAGATATATCTATAACACCACCACTAGCATCTGCTTATTGAATTAAGTTTACTTCCTTTAATAAAATGCTTCAATTGAATATCCTGTTAGCTGTAAGCTACTTATAAAAGCTAATTATCTGTTAAGTAGAACAATCTTGTTTTTGAAGTTAGGCAGAAAGCTACATAGAAAACCATACCTAGAATTTTATTTGGTTAGAATTTGGTTTAATTATTATAATAAAGCCCTTTAAAATAGTAATGTAACTTTCTAACCCTTTTATTTTGGCTGCTCCTTAAAAATATTTCTCTTAATGTTTTAATCTGCTAAACTAATATAAAAAAGACAAATTTTGCTTTCTATTCATTCAAAGGGTAGTCTGAAACAAATTAGGTGGCCTTTGTATGTTCAATTTTAAACAGCTTAGTAATTAAGTATGCACTAAATACCCAGACACTCCAGCAACCTAGGAAAGAGGTTACAACTCTCAGCATGGGTCCAGTCTTCTATACGAAATGGATTTATAGTTGACCCTTGAACAACACAGGTTTGAACTACGAGGGACCAATTACACGTGGATTTTCTTCTGCTTCTGCCACCCCTGAGACACCAAGACCAACTCCTCTTCTTCCTCCCTCCTCAGCCTACTTAAGGTGAAACTGATGAGGAAAAAGACCTTTATTATGATCCACTTCCATTTAATGAATAGTAAATATATTTTCTCTTCCTTACATGTTTTTTTTCGTTTTTTGAGACAGGGTCTTGTTCTGTTGCCCAGGGTGGAGTGTAGTGGCGCAATCATCACGGCTCACTGCAACCTCGAGCTCCTGGGCCCAAGTGATCCTCCCACCTCTACCTCCTGAATAGCTGGGACCACAGGCACACACCACTACACTCAGATAATTTTAAAAATTATTTGTAGAGATGAGGTCTGGCTATGTTGCCAAGGCTAGAGTACAGTGGCACATAGCTCACTGCAGCCTGAACCTCCTGAGCTCAAGCAATCCTTCCGTCTCAGCCTCCTGACTAGCTGGGACTACAGGCACATGTAGCCATGCCTGGCTAATTTTTAAACAATTTTTCTGTAGAGATAGGGTCTTGCTATGTTGCCCAGGCTTGTCTCAAACTCCTGGCCTCAAGCAATCCTCCCACCTCGGCCTCCCAAAGTGCTAGGATTACAAACGTGAGACACTATGCCTGGCATGATTTTCTTAATAACACTTTCTTTTCTCTAGCTTACTTTATTGAAAGAATACAGTATATAATACATATAACATACAAAATAATCGACTATATATGCTATCAGTAAGGCTTCTGGTCAACAGTAGGCTATGAGTAGTTAAGTTCTGGGGAGTCAAGTTATACGTGGATTTTCAACTGCTTGGATCAGCACTCCTAAGTCCTGTGTTATTCAAGGGTAGACTGTACTTGTAAAACAGTTCTGTATTTGGAGAACAGGGAAGATAAACATACAGGTGCCCACTGTAATCAACTGCAAATGATAGTGTGGAATTAGGCAAATGGGTGATTAAGAGGAGAGGTATATGGAATAGACATGCTAATTTAAGAGATGATCTGGGACTAGTCTTTTGAAAACCAGAACACACTGGGAGGGGTTGTTTTTGGCATGGATCTGCTAATCTGAGCCCAGTTTGCATTAGATCTATACTTGTGCTTGTGGACCTCAAATATGTGGTAATTTCAGTAGAATCCAGTTGTGTTGGGATTGGTTTTATGAATCATTTAAGTTACAAAAATCCACAAATAGCTTGGAGATATTTTCAAGGTTTTAGGCATAGTCCTCAAGGTTTCTGTAATTCAAAGAGGCCTCAGGACATTTCTGCTTTTTATGATGTATTTATGGAGGCAAGACACATCCTTAAACTGCCTACCAAATACATTATTAGTCTTTTCTCCTTTCATGTAAGCAATTTGAAAATTTCTATGTATCTTAGATTTCAATAAGAGCAATGAATAGGAAAATAGAAAATTAAATGTATTTCTTTTAAAAATTTCCTTCTTTAAAATTAGCTTTATTGTACTTCCAATGAAGCAAATTAAATGTATTTTTATGGTTCATCCTTCTATCTGACAGAGAGCCCTATAGACACTGACGACTTTAAAGCAGTTACATCTAAGTTTAGAAGAGTGATAACAACTAATGTCACTATCTCTCTAAACGTGAGCTATGCATATTTATAAAACCAGTCCTAAGGTTCAAACAAGTTGAAAGCTCTAGACATTGTTTGAATTGCTTGAGATTGGAGAGCAGAGGTTACTATTCCAAGAAGTGAAAAGAGACGTGAACATAGTGTTTGTTCACTTACAACTAAAGGTTTGAAATTCAAACTTTATCGCAGAGCTAGGTTCCTTGGTTTTTGGCTTAGAAAATTCTGTCTTAGGATACTTGATGAAATTAAAACAGCCAATGATAATGACTTTTATGATAGTGGTTTTTATTCATTTATTGGTTCCCAGATCCTTTTAGATGCAAAGAAAGGTATGAACTTTTTGCCAGAGAAGATGTAAACATACAAAATTTTGCACACAATTTTGAGGAATTTGCTGACACCCTGAGCATAAAATGGGGACTTCTCAGAGTAAAAAGGTACTTTAAAAATCACTTGAGGTAAAAAAAAAAAAAAAAAAATCACTTGAGGTGTAAACTGGTACTGCTCTGGGCAAACTAGATATATAACCACCTTACCTTTAGCTCACAGGGTTCTAGATTAAGATCTCTGAAGACCACTAGCCAGATATTTAACTTTTTTATAACAAAAGGCACTTTTAACAACAAGAGGAGTGTAATTTTTAACTCGTACTGACATGCATGAACAAGAACTGTATGAATTGCATTTTAAATAAAAAAAATTTACCTTCACTGCAAACTCCATGTTTGTAGCTTTATGTATACATCTCTTGCAAACAGAGTAGGAGCCAACTCCAATATCTTCTTTTACTTCATATCCATCAGTAAACTGAATACTGTTCCTGTGTAACTGCTACAAAAAATTATAAATTGGTGAAGAGTCCCATAATGCCTTTAGTGCATTTTATAATAGGGAAGTATGTTACTCAGCATGCATTGTCGATGCCCTACATATAAATGAGTAAGAATAAAAATACATCTTTATAGTACTTATTATTCTACAAACAAGTGATTTTGGAAGTGTTTACAATGAAATGTACAGCAAGAAATATGACTTAAAAAAGCTTATGTTATAAATAAAAATTGAATTTGCACAACAGAAAAAGCAGAGCTACTTGATATGGGGCCCATATCTTTGTCTGTAATTCTGCCTTATTCCAGTCCCCAGTTGGCTATAGGTTTTCAAGTACCTTTGCAAATGAGAAGTTTGAAACCTATGGTATAGAAGGAAAGGATTTAGGAGGATTCAGAATTAGAATATCTGAATTCTTGTCTCAGGTACACCACTTACAGGCTGTGTAACTTTGAGCCTGTATTTTCTCAGAGGGTAATGGTGAAGATTAAATAAAAATAATGTATTTGCAAGCAATACCTGTTATCGCCATTTTGGACTTTCAGTAGCCACTCCCTCCTTTCTTCACACTGAAGTCATAGTCTTACACAACTTATGCTAAAGAAGCTGGTCATGGGTTAGGGACTAATAACACACAGTAGATGATGAACAGCAACTTACTGATTCCATAAACAGGCTGAGGAAAGTTGTGCTGCCCTTGGCTACTGATATGAGACATCCATGCCTATAAGCTTTGTATATGTTAAAACTTGAATTTTGTAGGATATACAAGTTTGTGGTTTCTATGTTAAGTACAGAATTTATAATTTAAAAACTTGCCATACATTCATGTGCTTGCATAGTAAATGGCACAGACTATTTCAACATGACCTCTGCTTAAAAACCAGCGTTTTGTTTTTCTACAAAATGGAAAACAGGATAACTGACTCATGAAAAAATTTTAGAGCAAAAGCAACTTAATCGTCAAGAAAATCCAAGTACAAATGATATCCTAAAAACAATCCAGTGCTTCAAAAGATATATCTAGTTCCCTTTGATTAGAAAGATGACTTAAGATTTGAGTTCATTTTTATTTCTTGTATCTTTCTAAGGCAAAGGTTGACAAACTATGGCCAGTGAGCCAAATCTGATTCACTGCCTGTGTGTGTAAATAAAGTTTTATTGGCACACAGCCATGCCCACTCGTTTATGTATTGTCTGTGGTTGTTTTGTGCTACATAGCAGAGTTGAGTAGTTGTGACAGAGCCCATATAGCCCACAAAACCTCAAGTATTATCTGACCCTTCACAGAGAAAGTCTGCCGACTCCTGTTCTAAGGCATCAAAGACCCAGAAGACCTCAATTCATCATAGCTGACCTGAAGGAGGCAGAGGGTGAAACAAATTCGGCATGAAAAACATTTTGAGGCACAGGAGAGGACATAGACAACATCGTCATGTTTATCTCAACTCTTTTAAAATTCTACTTTCTTTTTTTTTTTTTTTCCGAGACAGAGTCTAGCTCTGTTGCCCAGGCTGGAGTACAGTGGCGGATCTCGGCTCACTGCAACCTCTGCCTCCCGGGTTCAAGTGATTCTCCTGCCTCGGCCTCCTAAGTAGCTGGGATTACAGGCATGCACCACCACGCCCAGCTAATTTTTGTATTTTTAGTAGAGACGGGGTTTCACTGTGTTGGACAGGCTGGTCTCGAACTCCTGACCTTGTGATCTGCCCGCCTCGGCCTCCCAAAGTGCTGGGATTACAAGCGTAAGCCACTGCGCCTGGCCTAAAACTCTACTTTCAAGTCACATAGGTATCTAGGATTTTGGTTCTTGCAACCTTTTCGATGACATACGAAAAAAATTTCTAAGAGTAAAGTTAATGATATAAAATGTATTTTATTTTATTTTTTGAGACAGAGTTTCAACTCTGTCACCCAGGCTGGAGTGCAGTGGTGTGATCTCCACTCACTGCAACCTCTGCCTCAGAATCAAGTGATTCTTGTGCCTCAGCCTCCTGAGTACCTGGAATTACAGGCATGTGCCATTATGCCCAACTCATTTTTGTATTTTTAGTAGAGATAGGGGTTTCACCATGTTGGCCAGGCTGGTCTTGAACTTCTGATCTCAAGTGATCCACCTGCCTTTGCCTCCCAAAGTGCTGGGATTATGGGTGTGAGCCACTATGCCCAGTCTAAAATGTATTTTAAATTGCTCACTTGAAGTCAGTAGAAAAAAATCTATTCACAGAATGAACTATATCTTACAACATTCCAAATCTAAAATTATTTAGACATCCACTCACCTGAACAATTGAATGTACACCAACTGTCTGCATAGCTTGGCTTTCATCATCTGAGGTAATAGCAACAAAACTAAACCCCCGAAAAAGCTGATGTGCATTAGCACTAGGTGGAATGCCAGGTGAATCTGAAAAGAGTAAGAAGTGACAAAGAAGATTCATTTGAAAGGAAATTAAGGGAAAAACTGTTGACACTATGACCTTTTTCACTTATTCTGGAATTCTATTTCTCAGGTACACAGTATATACCTCTTGCTTTCCGGGATACCTGTGAGGCACTGTATCAGATCTGTTCTGATTGTGTATTGCCATTACAACACCAACATCCTAGTCCCTCGGAGCCTAGAAAATAGCTAATTCATTTGAAGAATATAATACATCGATGAATTATAGGGTTAATGGTATTCAAAATTAATGCTGTCCCATGGAATTTCCTGAAATGATGGAAATTTTCTTTATCTTTACAGTCTAATATGATAGCCACTAGCTACACACAGCTTTTCAACATTTGAAACGTGCCTAGTGTGACTGAGAAACTACATTTTAAATTTTAATTAATTTAAATTTAATTAGCCACATGTGGCTACTGGCTACCATATTAGAAACTGCAGCCCTCAATAATAACCTAGTTGGGGTGGAATGGGGGAGATACAAGGTTGATCTACAGCAAATTTAGGAGATTTGAAGATAGCATAGAGAGTTGTCTAGGAAAAGATTTTCTTTTTTTCTTTTTGAGACAGAGTGTCGCTCTGTCACCCAGGCTGGAGTGCAGTGGTGCAATTCTGATGCACTGCAACTTCCATCTCCCAGGTTCAAGCAATTCTCGTGCCTCAGCCACCCAAGTAGCTGGGATTACAGGCACATGCCACCAAACCTGGCTAATTTTGGTATTTTTAGTAGAGACAGGGTTTCACTATGTTGGCCAGGCTGGTCTCGAACTCCTGGCCTCAAGCGATCTGCTCGCCTCAGCCTCCCAAAGTGCTGGGATTACAAGTGTGAGCCACCGCGCCCAGAGTCTGGAAAAGATTTTCTGATGGAACAAGAAAAAAACATATTTGTTGTCATATATTTGGGTTTTCACATTTTCTCCTTACCTTTGGGAGTTTTTGCAGTAAACTCAGGATCAAAATAGAATGTATCTTCAGGCCTGCCCGTTGCAGGTTTAAATGGTGGATGAATTTCTCTTCTATACAGTTTCTGGAGGGAAAAAAAAAAAGAGACTTAGACATATTTTAACTATAATGAAATATTTCAAGCAAGTTTTCATTCTATACTTACATTCCAGTCTATTGTTGAGAAAAATGAATGTCTTTTAATTTCTTCAACTCCATCTGGTCCTGCACCTATCAAAAATGGATTCATTGGTAATTTTATTTCAAGGAGAAATATACATATTGCTCAGCCTTTGTTTTCAATACTTGTCTAATTAATTAATTAATTTTGAGACAAGGGCTTGCTCTGTCACCCAGGCTGGAGCGCAGTGGTGTGATCTCAGTTCACTGCAGCCTCAACCTCTCAGGCTCAAGTGAGCCTCCTACCTCAACTTCCTGAGTAGCCGGGACTACAGGTGCGCACCACCACGCCTGGCTAACTTTTGTATTTTTTGTAAAGATGAGGTTTTGCCATTTTACCCAGGCTGGTCTTGAACTCCTGGACTCAAGTAATTCTCCCGCCTTGGTCTCCCAAGTGCTGGGATTACAGGCGTGAGCCACCAGGCCTAGCCTTGTCTAAATAGTTAATAATTCCACCACAAAACAAATATCTACTCCCCGCTAAAAACAAACACCAACAAACATACAACATAAACAAATTAGTTAAAATTTTTACCTAATCTGTTTGCAGGATTTCGCTTGAAAAGCATTCGTAAAAGACTCTGGGCTTCAGGACTCAAAAACTGTGGCATTCCAAGTTTGGCTCTAAATAATAAATCCACATAATATTTTATTTTTTGGAGGCATCTGTATTTTTATTTTTAAAAATTCTTAAACTTTTTGAGATACTTGTAGATTCACACTCAGTTGTAAGAAATAATACAGAGAGATCCCCTGTGCCCTTTACCCAGTTTCCCCCAATGGTAACATCTTACAAAACTACAGTACAATATCACATCCAGGATACTGACATGGAGACAATCCAATGATCTCATTCACACGGCACTGGTTTTATTTGCACTTATTTGTGTGTGTGTTTAGTTCTATGCCATTTTATTACATGTATGGCTTCTGTACGAATACGTCACAGTTTATCCATTATCTGTTGAAGGACATTTGGGTTGTGCCCAGTTTGGGGTAATATGAATAAAGCTACAGTGAACATTTATGTACAGGTTTTCATGTGAACACATAACTGAATTTTAGTTCATAATCTAATGAGCTTTTTCATTTTTCAAAATTTTGCAAAGAGCACTGTGAAAGTAAGATCATTTGAATCCTAGCTCTGGCTCTGTTACTAAGAACTTTGTGACAGTGGGAAAGCCAATTATTCTGGGCCTGTTATCATTTCTTCATAAGCAAAGGGATTGGACTCTAGACCAATAGCTCCCAAAGTATAGCCTCGGAACTCCTCCTCAAAGGGAATTTAAGAAACCTAACATTTAAAGCTGCTAAGAGAACATGTGTTTCATATGCCACTTTTTCCTTTCTATTCCCTTTAACAGCCCCTGAAGGGAAGGGGAACTGTGGGAAAGAGGATTGTGAAATATTGAAGATACACAGTCTAAAAACTGCTGGCCTAGATGAACTTGAAGGTCTGTTTCAGCTCTGATTTTAATTCTTTTTCCAAACCTACAAATTAAAGAAACCAATGATCCTGTAAGTATGACAATAATAATAGAGCTGGGGAAAATTCCTATTTCAGAAACAGATCCATTTATTATTCAGTGGGTTGTTATTGAGCTATTACATGCCAGACACTGTTTAGCGCTGAGGATACAGAGATAAAGAGAGCCCATGAAACTCATGGTCCATGGTGAAGATGGATACAGATAATGCTAGTACATTAAGAGACAAATGCAGAAGAACATATGCAAAGAGTGACAAGGGAACAGTAGGGGATATTTAATTTAACATGGGAGATTATGAAAGGTCTTGAATGCAATCTAAAGGCTAACAATTTATTCATTTGGCTAGTGTTTCCCCAAATTTTACTGAATAACATTAATCCCTCTAGATAGTTAGCAACAATAAAAAGATTCATGACCCAATGAGCTTGTAGAATGCTATCTATTATATCCCCCTATTAGACACACAGAATTAAAATACACTGCATATAAAAAGGCTGAGAAATCTAGAGCAAACAAATCAGTTTTTTTTTTTTTTTTTTAAAAGACAGAGTATCCAGGCTGGAGTGCAGTGGCACAATCTCGGCTCACTGCAATCTCCGCCTTCTGGGTTCAAGGGATTCTTGTGTCTCAGCCTCCCAAGTAGTTGGGATTACAGGTGTGTGCTACCACCACACCTGGCTTTTTTTTTTTTTTTTTTTGTAGAGATGGAGTTTTGCCATGTTGGCTACGCTGGTTTTGAACTCCTAGCCTCAAGTGATCCTCCCACTTCAGCCTCTCAAAGTGCTAGGATTATGGGCGAAATCAGTATTTTCTAAGTATTTATTTCCAGCACCTCTTTTTCAAAGAATACCTATTAACATCTTGTAGAATTAATACTCTCTTGGACAAATCTGGGGAAACACTATTGTATTAGATAACAGGGATGCAGCAGAGGTCCTGAAACTGGACTAACATGACTAGACTTATTTTCAAGAAGGTAACTCCAAGGGTAGTAGAGAACAATTTGGAGTGGGAAGAGGTCATAAGTGGTAGGCAATCAACTTAGGAATGTGGTCAGATAGTGTGGGTAAGAGGTCACTGTTTTCTGAATACTTTAAGCTGTTTAATTCAGAGGAAAGGCTGGAACAGTGAAATAATTCTGAGATCGAATTTGGAGAATACCTAATTATGCAAAAGAGAGAAGGAATAAAAAATGATTTCCAGGTTTCTGGCTTGGAAAAGAGGGTGCATGAAAATGCTGATAACTGGGAGTATAAGAAAAGAACAGCAAATAAAGATACATTTAGTTCAAAGATGTGAAGTCATGCATGTTATGTTTTGGGAGGGCCAGGCAGGTGAGTAAATAGAAACACAGGTCTAATGCCTGGTAAATTCATGTAAGAAAGAGTGATTTGAGAGTGATTAAAATGTGGAGGGTAGTTATAGGAAAGACTGAAGTCACTTAGGAAAGAGTGCAGAGGGGGAAGAAAAGCATATCATAGATGGATCCTGGGGGATAAGACCATTTAATAGGTAGTCAGAAAAAGAACAATTAGGGCATTAAAAATAATGAATGCAATTGGCTGAATCACACTGATTATTAAATCCCATGAGTTTATTATAGTAAAATAAGAAAAAGCAAAGTCAAAACACAAAAACTCAACTCACTGGATACTACCCCCACTAGGAAGTAACTAGGGCTCTGACATTAGAAACAATTAAGAAAAGAATTAAGTATTTATTCTCTTTTTCTTGGATGAGCCTTATTTCAAGTAATTAAATCATCATAGTTGATGAGGGAAAGTTAGTTGAGAAAATACCAGCTAATAAATGAGGAAGGAATAATAATAATAATAGAAAATCATGGCTGGTGCATAGTGGCTCATGCCTGTGATCCCAACACTTTGGGAGGCGGAGGTGGGAGGATCACTTGAGCCCAGGAGTTTGAGACCAGCCTGGCAACATAGAAAGATACCATCTGTACAAAAGATTAAAGAACTTGGCTGGGCATGGTGGTGCACCTGTAGTCCTAGCTACTCGAGAGGCTGAGGCAGGAGGATCGTTTGAGCCCAAGAGTTTGATGTTGCAGCGAGCTGTGATCATGCCACTGCATTCAGATCTGGGCAACAGAGCAAGATCTCATCTCTAAAAAACTTTTTTTTTTTTTTTTTTTTTAAAAAAGCAATTCATCACTTTTGAATTCCTTATAAAATAACTGTTTCAAGTAATGATTATTAATGGATAGAACCATTAGTTAAAAGCATGACAGGGAACTTTACAACGGAGGAATCAGCTGCAACCACTGGAGCCCATCACTTAAAGTGGGGGCAACCAGGTATTGTAAGCCTCCTGATGTAACAGGGACCACACAGTATTAGCTGTGAAATAATATTGCTAAAACAGTTTAACCAAAAACAGAATAGAGGATCAAGTTAATAACACTAAGGGAATAAAAAAAATTTCCATACTCCTAGGAAAAGACTAATTGTTATGTAACCATGGTAACAAGAGAACCACCAGAACTGGTTTTAAATCCTTTCAGTTGGTTTAAAATCCATTGAATTGATCAATGACAACTTGCCTGGTGAACACCTGCAAAGATGAGTAACTGCTCTTTGTCTCTGAAAATTAGCCAAACAGGAATGGACTCACTCGAATAAACACACCTGAGTGCCCAATGATCAACAACAGTCCCACCCAAATAATCACATTATTACAGATAATGTCAACCCACTTATAGACATGAAAATCTGCCAGTTCTTGAGCTCCACCCTTCTTCAAAACCCTATATAAGATTAGTGGTCTACTATGTTTGGGGAGACTCTAGCCTTACCATAGCAAAGAATAAAATAAGCTTTATGCTTTTTGTTTCAGATATTGAGAGGGGGTCTCATTCTTTGACAAGATAAATCCAGAAAGCAGAGTTCTATAAAACAACTGACTAGGTTTCTATGAATAAACAGCAGGGGAAAAACAGGGATAGAGTAACAGAAGTTTAAGAAGTACAACCAAAGGGAATGTGCAGACTTGATTTGGATCCAACTGTAAAGACACAGTTTTGAAGAAAATCTGAAAAAACTTAGTTAAGGACTGATGATACCTAAGCATTATTGCTAGTTTTATGTGGATGTGTAAGAAAACATCCATATTTTTAGCAAGGCAAACTGAATTAAGTAGATATGTCTGGAATGCTTATAATACTTCAGTAAAGAAAAGAAAAAAAGAATAGATAAAGCGAAATGGCCAAATCTCGATAAATGTCGAATCTGGGTAACAGGTATATGTGTTCACTCAATTATTCTATTTTTGATAATTCATATTTGAAAATTTTTATAATTAAAAAAGGAAAAACAGGAAGAGAAGAAATCATGTAAAAGAGACCAAAAGGGGAATGGTTAGAGAGGTGGAAGAAGTAGATCAAAGTAGGAAAAACTATGGAGGGAGGGAGCGGCCACCAGTGTCAAATACTCAGAGATGCCTTTCTTGAGTGTCCCATCTAATATGGCTCCTGCTTTCTGCTCCTTCCCTCACACAGTAAGGAGTCACTATTATGAGTACAGAATTCTGATTTATTATCCTTATATCTCCTATTACTATCTGAAATTGTTTAGATATTAATTCCTTGTCTCCCCCACTAAAATATAAGCTCTGAAGACCACCAAAGACCTTTTCAGTATTGTTAATACTACATCTCAAGTATGAGTAGCAAGAACTGAAACATCTGTTAAATGAATTATGTGAATGAATGGTACAGAGTCATCCTTTTGACAACCTGCCACTGGTTTTAGCAACCAGAAGACCACTGATAGCCACAGTGAGAGCAGTTTCAGTAGAGTGGTGGGGATGAATGACAAATAGGCTGTGGAATAAAATAAGCCAAAAAAGTAGTAACAGAAAGCATAGACTACTTTTTAAAGAAGCTTTGTGTTGAAAGGATGCAGGAAGATGGTACAGTAACTTGAAAGGAAGGCCAAGTCAAAGAAGGATTTAGTTTCTTCAACACGAGAGTGTTTGTTCGCTGAAAGGGAGGGATCATAGTAGATGAAGTGATAAAGGTTCAGTGATGAAAGTTCAGTGAACATTCATTTATGTAGCACATCTTTTTAGATCTTTTATATTGTGTAGAATAATATAAAATGCCCCAAAAAACCCCGAACAAAAACACCCAATGTACACAGCTCAATTATTTACCACAAACTGAATAGTCATCTGGCCAAGACATAACATTGCCAGAACCCCTCATACAGTGTAACCACTTCCTTTATTTTGCCTCAGGCTTTTAACCATCTAAATATGAACCCTAAAAACTATGCTTTAGTTTTGCCTGCTTTGTAAACTTTACAAATAGAATCATATAGTACTTTTTCTTTTGTGTCTGTACTTCCTTAGCTCCACATTCTTGTGAGATTTAGCTAAGTTGTTGCATGTAACTGTGGTTTGTTCATTTTCTTTGTTGTATGGCATACTACACCCATGGGCCAAGGCTTCAGCCTGTTTTTGAATGGCTCTCAAGAATTGTTTTATATTTTTACAGGGTTGGAAAAAAAATACAAAGAATATGTGACAGAGACTGTGTGTGTCCCACAGAGCCTAAAACACATATAGTAAATACAACAACTTCTATTGTATTCGACTGTATGACTACACCATCATTTATTAATTGATTCTTCTGTTAATAATCAGGTTTCCACTTTTTGGCTATTACAAATAATGCTGCTATGAACGGCTTTGCACTTGTTTTTTGATGTGTAACTAGACTCTTTTAACATGGGTGCATGTCTAGGAGTGGGGAGTACTGGATGAGGGTATACATATATTTGTCTTTAGAAGATAAGGACAAAAACTGCTTTCCAAAGTGGTTATATGAGTATTGATATTCCTTCCAGCTATGTATAAAAGTTGCCACTGCTTCACATCCCACCATTTTGTACTGTCAGTCTTTTTATTTTTATTTTTTAAAATTTTTGTATAGGGCAGCAGTCTGGGCCAAAAATGGTTCAGAATGCTCCTGTCAATCTTTTTAATTTTAGCCATTCTGGTGAGTATGCAGTGATATTTCTTTGTGATTTTAATTTGTATTTTCTGATTAACGAGGTTGAGTATCTTTTCATAAGTTTTTTGGCCATTGAATATCCTCTTCTGTCAGATCCCTAAGTCTCTTGCCCATGTTTTTATTGGGTTGGCTTTTTCTTATTGATTGGGGTTCTAGATAGATTGGTAATGATTTTTATGTATGGTGGAAGGTAGGAATTTTTAAAAAAATTTTTAATTCTTTTAAAGCAAATTTTTTTTGAGACACGGTCTTGCTCTATTACCCAGGCTGGAGTGCAGTGGCATGATCATGGCTCACTGCATCCTTGACCTCCTGGGCTCAAGCGATTCTCCCACCTCAGCCTCCCAAGTAGCTAGGACTACAGGTGTGCACTGCCACACCTGGATAATTTTTATATTCTTGAACTCATGGCCTCAAGTGATCCTCCCACCTCAGCCTCCCAAAGTGTTTGGATTACAGGTGTGAGCCACCACTCCCTGCCTATTTTTTATACGAATATCTAACTTTTCCACCAGCATGATTTATCAAGAAAAGGCTATTCTTTCCCTGCTGCTCTGAAATTCCCAATGGTTGCAAATTAAGTGTCCACATATATAGATCTGTTTCTGGGCTCTTTATTCTATTGCATAGATCTACTTTCCACACTTGTTTCAATGCCGTATTATCTTAGTTACTGTTATAATAAGACTTAATACCTGGTAAAGCAAGTCTTCCTATCTTAGTCTTCAAGAGTATTTTAGCTACTCTTGGTCCTTTGTATTATCATATTAGAATCAGTTTATCAAGATTCACATTAAAAAGTTATTAGGATTTTAATTTTATTTGCATTGAAACTATAGTTTTGTCATCCATTATAGTAGCCACTAGCTACATATGGCTACTGAGCACCTGAAATGTGCCAATCCACATTGTAAGTGTAAAATACACACTGAATTTCAAATGAGTATGAAAAAAATTAGTTTACAACAAATACCTCAATCATTTTTTAACATTGGTTACATGCTGAAATAACATCTTGGGTACACTGGGTTAAATAAAATATTACAATTAACTTTCCTTTACCTTTTTTTTTTTTTTTTTTTTTTTTTGAGATGAGTTTCATTCATCACCCAGGCTGGAGTGCAGTGGCATGATCTTAGCTCACTGCAACCTTCGCTTCCCGGGTTCAAGTGATTCTCCTGCCTCAGCTTCCCAAGTAGCTGGGATTACAGGTGTGTGCCACCATGCCCAGCTAATTTTTGTATTTTTAGCAGAGACAGGGTTTTGCCATGTTGGCCAGGCTGGTCTCGAACTCCTGACCTCAGGTGATCCACCCGCCTTGGCCTCCCAAAGTGCTGGGATTACAGGCGTGAGCCACCACGCCCTGCCTCTTTTTACTTTTTTAAACGTAGGTACTAGAAAACTTAAAATTACGTATGTGGTTCGCATTATATTTCTTTTCTTTTTTTTGAGACAGGGTCTCGCTCTTCACTCTGTTGCTCAGGTTGGAGTGTAGTGGTGTGATCAGGGCTCACTGCAGTCTTGACCTCCCAGGCTCAAGTGATCCTCTCACCTCAGCCTCCCAAGTGGCTGGGACTACTGGCACGTGCCACCACATCTGGCTAATTTTTTTATTTTTTATTTTTGTAGAGATGGGGTTTTGCCATGTTGCCCAAGCTGGTCTCAAACTCCTGGGCTCAAGCAATCTGTCCACTTTGGCCTCCCAAAGTGCTGGGATTATAGGCTTGAGCCACCATGCCTGGCTGGTTCACATTATATTTCTAGTGGATAACACTGATCTATAGAACTGTTATCTTTACCACACTGGGTCTGTCATAAAATGAACATGGCATATCCTTTCAAGTTATTTTGGTCTTTTAAAATTTCTTTAAATAAAATTTTACGGTTTTTTTTGCACAGAGGTCTTACACAACTTCTGCTAGATTTATCATTAGGTATCTGAGAATTTTTACATTGTTGTAAACACTATCCTCTTTGAAAATTCCACTTTTTTTTTGAGATGGAATTTCACTCTTATTGCCCAGGCTGGAGTGCAGTGGCACGATCTTGGCTCACTGCAACCTCTGCCTCCCGGGTTCAAGTGATTCTCCTGCCTCAGCCTCCCGAGTAGTTGGGATTACAGGCACCTGCCACCATGCCCGGCTAATTTCTTCTGTTTTTAGCAGAGACAGGGTTTCGCCATGTTGGCCAGGCTAGTCTCGAACTCCGGACCTCAGGTTATCTGTCCGCCTCGGCCTGCCAAAGTGCTGGGATTACAGGCGTGAGTCACTGTGCCCGGATAAAAATTCCATTTTCTATTGCTAGTATAGAGACATAGAATAGATTTTTGTTTATTGACCTTGTATCCAGTAACTTTGCTAAACTCTTATTAATTCCAAGAATTTATATGATCACTGGATTTTCTTTTCTTTTCTTTTTTGAGACAGGGTTTTGCTCTTTCACCCAGGCTGGGATGCAGTAGAACCATCTCAGCTCACTGTAGCCTCAAGCTCCTGGGCTCAAATGATTCTCCTGTCTTAGCCCCCATCCGCCACCCCACAAAGTAGCTGGGACTACAGGTGCTTACCACCATGCCTGGCTAGTTTTTGCATTTTTTTGTAGAGACGGGGTTTTGCTATGCTGTGCAGGCTGATGACTGGATCTTCTATGGATACAGTCATGTTATCTAAATAATGATAATTTTATTTCTTCTTTTTAAACCTTATACTTTACTTTTTTGCTTGACTTACCATATTGGCTAGGACTTCCAGGACAATGTGGACAGAAGTGAAATAATGGGCATCCTTGCCATATTACAAATCCCAAAAGTAAAGCTTTCAGTATTTCACTATTAACATGAAGATAATATGAGTACTCTAAATCTACGCAGTCTGTTCACATTCAAACCATGTAATATTGATGAGTTTCTTAGTTATTTCTTATACTACAGCCAACACTAAAATCTCATTTTTTAGTGTGAAACATTGATTTTATTTTACTTTTTTGAGATACAGTCTCGCTCTGTTGCCCAGGATGGAGTGCAGTGGTGTGATATCAGCTCACTGCAACCTCCACCTCCTGGGTTCAACTGATTCTCTCGCCTCAGCCTCCTGAGTAGCTGAGACTATAGGTGTGCACCACCACGCCCGGCTAAGTTTTGTATTTTTAGTAGAGATGGGGTTTCACCATGTTGGCCAGGCTGGTCTCAAACTCCTCATCTCAAGTGATCCATCTGCCTCGCCCTCCCAAAGTGCTGGGATTACAGGCATGAGCCACAGTGCCCAGCCTGAAGTATTTATTTTAAAATCTCATCAAAACATCTATATTAAGGGAGTACTTACTTAAGAATCATAGTCATTGTTTCTTTTCGATCTTTTCCTTGGAAAGGTAGTGTACCAGTAAGCATTTCAAACTACAGAAAGGCAAAATAATCAGAAGTATTAGTCAATAAATATAAAATCTCAAGGCCAGAAGGTAAAAAAAAAAAAGCATCATTTTAATTATAACCAAATATTCTAAAATTGCTACATAACAAGTGTTTTCTATTTCTACCATATTCGTTACTGAAGTTCTTGATAATTCCTAAAACAACTGAGCCATACAGTTTTTTTTTTTTTTTTTTTTTTTTGTAGAAATCAATCACATTTTTCTTTTCTTTTTTTTTTTGAGACAGGGCCTGGCCCTGTTGCCCAGGCTGGAGCGCAGTGGCGCAATCTCGGCTCACTGAAGCTTCCATCTCCTGGGCTCAAGCAATTCTCCCACTTCAGCCTCTCAAAGTGCTGGGATTAGAGGCATGGGCCACCATGCTCAGCTTCATCAATCACATTTCAAATGACAATTTTAAAGTGTAGATATGTGAACAATTTGATAGATATGCCAATTTCATATGAACTTATTTATTTTTTTTGAGACGGAGTCTTACTCTGTCACCCAGGCTGGAGTGCAGTGGCACGATCTTCGCTCACTGCAATCCCCGTCTCCTGGGTTCAAGTGATTCTCCTGCCTTAGCCTCCCAAGTAGCTGGGATTACAGGTGTGTGCCACCATGCCTGGCTAATTTTTTGTAGTTGTAGTAGAGACAGGGTTTCAACATGTTGTCCAGGCTGGTCTTATAGGCATGAGCCACCATGCCCAGCCTAATTTTTGTATTTTTAGTAGAAACGGGGTTTCACCATGTTGGCCAGGCTGGTTTCAAACTCCTGACTTTAAGTGATCCACCTGCCTCGGCCTCCCAACATGCTGGGATTACAGGCGTGAGCCACCGCGCCCAGCAGAACTTACTATATATTTTTTGAGACAGAGTCTCGCTCTGTTGCCCAGGCTGGAGTGCAGTGGCGTGATCTTGGCTCACTGCAACCTCTGCCTCCCAGGTTCTAGCGATTCTCCAGCCTCAGCCTCCTGAGGTGTGTGCCATCCTGCTCGGCTAATTTTTGTATTTTTAGTGGAGATGGGGTTTTGCCATGTTGGCCATGCCAGTCTTGAACTCCAGACGTCAGGTGATCTACCCGCCTCAGCCTCCCAAAGTGCTAGGATTACAGGTGTGAGCCACTGCACTCGGCCAAACGAACTTATTTTAAGGGTCACTTACTAACAGATTTCTGGACCAGTTTCTCCAAAAGACCAAACACCATTAATGCTTTAGATTGTTACTATTAGCAGGAAATCTACGGTAATATTTTTTTTGCCTTTTCAAATTAGGATGAGATAGACGCAGCTAACAGATTTCATAGTCCTATACTGCATGCAATAATGTTTCTTGGTTATTTATTACATATGGCATAAAATAAAGAAAATAAAAACACCAGTTTTTTTTAACATTCACTGCTGATCCTCACTTAACAACCTCCTCCCCACCCAAAAAACCCCAAATTCAAACCTTACCATTAACACACCAAAAGACCACCAGTCAGCACTCTGAGTATGACCTCGACGATTAACTACTTCTGGAGCCATATACTCCACAGTTCCACAAAAAGAATATGCCTTCTTTTCATGGTCAATAGACTCTTTACTTAGGCCGAAATCTGCCAAAACAAATATCATAAATATCCTACATAAATTTGCACATGTAAATTTTAAACTTTGAGTTCTGACATTAATAATGTAAAATTTCTAATACAAGTTTTTTTTGTTTTTGTTTTTGTTTTTTGAGACGGAGTCTCGCTCTGTCACCCAGGCTGGAGTACAGTGATGCCATCTTGGCTCACTGTAACCTCTGCCTCCCGGGTTCAAGTGATTCTCCTGCCTCAGCTTCCCAAGTAACTGGGATTACAGGCATGCACCACCATGCCCAGCTCATTTTTTTTTGTATTTTTAGTAGAAACAGGGTTTCACCATGTCAGCCAGGCTAGTCTTGAATTCCCGACCTCAAGTGATCCACCTGCATCGGCCTCCCAGAATGCTGAGATTACAGGGGTGAGCTACTACGCCTGGCCCTAATACAAGTTTTTAATTTTAATACAGTGTATTACTCAATATTTGTACCACAATCAACCTTAAAGGAAAGTATATATTGTAGGAGAAAATATTTTAATAAAACGAGGATTTTTTTTTTTTTTACCTGTTAACTTGATGTGACCTTCTTCATCAAGAAGTATACTGAAAAAAACAAAGAAAATCTTTTAAGAACACTAAATAGAGATTTATAGAAGCTAAGACTGAAATTACATCCTTAAGCATCAGATCACCACATTTATTCTAAAACATTGCTTAGACTGTGAATAAGATGGCAAAGGCAAAGGAGGAACAAATTATTTTTTGGACACACATTTATAACAAATCCCAAAGGCAATGCCATAAACTTGTATTAATATGCCAGGGACACTTGAAAATTATTAGGAAAAGAATCAAATCACCTGTACTCTTCCCAGCTGCTCTTTCTAATGCCTTTCTGCAGACGTAGTTTGACTAAACCCCCTAGTGCCTGCATTAATAGACAGAGGGTCCACACATTTAATTCAAAAACATCAGACATGTCATTCTCTTGGTTATTTTATTTTGCCTTTTTTTCCTTTTTGTGGAGAATAGGGTCTCACTCTGTTGCCCAGGCAGGTCTTGAACTGCTGGGCTCAAGCTATCCTCTTGCTTCTGCCTCCCTAAGTGCTGGGATTACTCCCTAAGGTGTGAGCCACTGCGTGCCCAGCTCTCTTGGTCATTTTAAAGGTATCTGACTCAATCATTGTTTCCTTATTGTTTTTTCCTGACATGACCTACACAATCCTCTTCTCCTTCCCCATACTCCTTGTTTTTCATTGACCCCTCCCTTCACTATACATATTCTCCAGGGTTTTCTCTCTTCCCCAATAAACTGTGAGCTCCTAGAAGGTTTGACCTTATTCATCTTTATAGCTCAGTGTTTGGCAGTGTACAGTACAAATAAGAAATGTTGAATGAATAAGGCCTGTTTGCAAAGGCCTACAGGGCATTCCAAATAGTTTGGGCTTCTTGTCAAGGAAAAGGGAGACCATAAATGGTGTACATTCATGGAGGGTAGAGAAATTTACAGAGAAAATAAAGGGCATTTAGTGAGCTCACTGGGTCATGATAAAGAACAACTGGAGAATGACACTCAGGTTTCTGGCTTGAGCAGATACTTGAGTGGAGAGTAATGCTATTAATCAGGGAGCTACAGAAAGGAGAGAGTACTAAGCTGTAAGCCAATAATTGTGTTAAGTTGGTGCAGAAGTAATTAAAAGTAATGGCAAAAACCACAATTGCTTTTGCACCAACCTAATATTTCTGGATAGGTATGGGGTCAAGCAATAAACTGTTTCACTTATATTTAAAGCTATCCCACAATATAGGCATTTCCTTACTTTTATTTTAACTAAAAATGTGCAAGTCAAATTTTGTTATAAAATTTTACTATAACAAAAATATTCCAATCTTTCTATTTCATAAATGCAAACATAATTACAACAAAGTTTACCACTGAAGGTAATTAAGTAGGGACATATTTTTCAAGTTTCTTTTATCACAAGCACTTGTTATGAAAAATACTAATATTGATTATGCTTGATTATGAAGAGATCAACACATTTAGAGAGTATAAAGGGCATTATTAGGTACTGTAGTAATCATCCTCCCTTCTAATGAATACACGAAAAACAGTTCTAAAAACAAAACTTCAAGTCATTCTCAGTAATTCTGAAAGAAAAAAGGATAATATGGCTGAAAGGGCATTAGTTATGCCTTCTGTAGCAAATGCATGCTTCTAAGATAACCATGCTTATACTGTATCTTTGAAAGAAAAAGTCAACTGTATCACTCTCAATAAACAACATTCCTTTTCAATGGTTACTAATTATTTTTAGTCAGATTTATTACAACAGAGTTCTAGTTTAAAAGAATCTGAAAAACCCTTAAAAGTTCATAAAATATTTGGCCTAAAAATTTAAATTTCTCCCAAGTTCTGTATGATGGTATTTACTTGTATAATTTACCAACTAAGTGTTATTTCAAATTAATAACATCATCTAGACATGTATGTTTAAGATCTTAATATAAGCAATCTTATCTACATTTGATCTTATTAAAGCCTTGAGACAGGGCTCATACTTTAATGTAACTTTATGACCAATGCCAATACAATGGTCTATGGTAAATATATTCAATTAAATAGTATAAAACACACATTTTTATGAATGTTTAATCTTATGTTTATAGTAATCTTTCTAAGGACTATATGCTTGAATATTCATTCTCACCAATAATTATATTTTGTGTCACAATAGTTATAAGTTGGGAACATAATCAGGAAAACTCAGCAGTTATTTGGGGAATAAAAACAAAACCATATGAAACTTATCCAAAAACAATAAAAAACATACGTAAAATATAAAAGTATAACAATTTCTAAATGATCACTTAGAAGAGTTCCAGATGAGCATTTCCTCTCTTCCTCTGTTAATATAGAATTTAAATTTTGTACTAACTTTTTTTTTTTATTATTATGCTTTAGGTTCTAGGATACATGTGCAGAACGTGCAGGTTTGTTACATAGGTATACACATGCCATGGTGGTTTGCCGCACCCATTAACCTGTCATTTACATTAGGCATTTCTCCTAATGCTATCCCTCTCCTAGCCCTCTAGCTCCTGACAGGTCCCAGTGTGTGATGTTCCCCTCCCTGTGTCCATGTGTTCTCATGGTTCAACTCCCACTTATGAGTGAGAACATGCAGTGTTTGATTTTCTGTTCCTGTGTTAGTTCGCTGAGAATGATGGTTTCTAGCTTCATCCATGTCCCTGCAAAGGACATGAACTCAGCCTTTTTTATGGCTGCATAGTATTCCATGGTGTATATGTGCCATATTTTCTTTATCCAGTCTATCATTGATGGGCATTTGGGTTGGTTCCAAGTCTTTGCTATTGTGAATAGCGCTGCAATAAACACACATGTGCATGTGTCTTTATAGTAGAATGATTTATAATCGTTTGGGTATATACCCAGTAATGGGATTGCTGGGTCAAATGGTATTTCTGGTTCTAGATCCTTGAGGAATCGCCACACTGTCTTCCACAATGGTTGCACTAATTAACACTCCCACCAACAGTGTAAAAGTGGTACTATTTCTCCACATCCTCTCCAGCATCTGTTGTTTCCTGACTTTTTAATGATCGCCATTCTAACTGGTGTGAGATGGTATCTCACTGTGATTTTGATTTGCATTTCTCTAATGACCAGGGATGATGAGCTTTTTTTCATGTTTGTTTGCCACATAAATGTCTTCTTTTGAGAAATGTCTGTTCATATCCATGAGTAATATTCAAAATTCTTAATATGATGGTTGTACAACTCTGTGAATATACTAAAAATCAATGAATTATACACTTTTTTTTTTTTTTTTGAGACTGAGTTTCGCTCTTGTCACCCAGGCTGGAGTGCAATGGCGCGATCTCGGCTCACTGCAACCTCCACCTCCCGGATTCAAGCGATTCTCCTGCCTCAGTCTCCCAAGTAGCTGGGATTACAGGTGTGCGCCTCCACGCCTGGCCAATTTTTGTATTTTTAATAGAATAGGGTTTCACCATGTTGGCCGGGCTGGTCTCAAACTCCTGACCTCAAGTGATCTGCCTGCCTTGGCCTCCCGAAGTGCTGGGATTACAGGTGATCTACTGCACCCAGGCAATAACTTGTATAATATATGAATTACAACTCAATAAAGCTGTTTAAAAATATTCCTGGTAGAGCAAGGCTCGTGCTTATATGCTTATAAAAGGAAAAAAAAAAACTTTCTTACTCAGTGGTAGATAAACATCAACAAATTAAAACAGAAGTGTGTACAATTTAAATAATATCCGATTCTTGATGATTGTTACTATCAAACCTGTGGGAAATTTGCTCAACTCACACTTAAAATTTGAAATTACATGGAGAAGAAAATTTTCAATAAATGGTATTTGGGGGAAAGAAAGGGTTAGCTTTATACCATCCCTCCTGCCAAAAAATTTCTAAACAATGGAGCTAAAAGAAAAAAAAAGAAACTATAAAATTAGAAGGAAAATATCTGATCATAGAACTGGGGAAAGCCTAAGAATGAGAGTCAGAATAAATCACAAAAGAAGATTGGTAGATCTGCCTGAAGAAAAAAACGTGCATAAATTAAACAGCATAAAGTTAAAATTGAAAGACTGGAAAAAATGTAAATTTTCTCTTTTTTTTTTTTTTTTTGAGACAGGGTCTCACTCTGTTGCCCAGGCTGGAGATGCAATGGAGCGATCTTGGCACACTGCAGCCTCGATGCCCCAGCTCAAGCAATCCTCCTGCCTCAGCCTCCTGAGTAGTAGGGACTACAGTCGTGTGCCACCATGCCCAGCTAATTTTTTGTAGAGATGGGGTTTAGCCATGTTGCCCACACTGGTCTACAACTGCTGGGCTCATGCAATTCAGCCTCCCAAAGTGCTCGGGTTACAGGTGTGAGCCACCATGCCAGACCAAAAATAACATTCTAAAAGAAAAATGAACAAAGGCCATGAGCAGAAAATTCACACAAAAATACAAATTGCCAATGAATGCAGATTTCAACCTCATTAAAAAATCAAAGAATGGGATGGCTGTGGTGGCTCATGCCTGTAATCCCAATACTTTGGGAGGCTGCGGCAGGTGGATCACCTGAGGTCAGGAGTTCGAGACCAGCCTGGCCAACATGGTGAAACCCTGTTTCTACTAAAAATACAAAAATTAGCTGGGTGTGTTGGCAGGCGCCCATAATCCCAGCTACTCGGGAGGCTAAGGCAGGAGAATTGCTTGAATCTGGGAGGTGGAGATTGCAGTGAGCTGAGATTGCACCACTGCACTCCAGCCTGGGCAACAAGAGCAAAACTCCATCTTTAAAAAAAAAAAAATCATAGAATGCACACAAAAACAGTATTTTTTGATTAACTGAGATTTTTAAAGTATGAAACTACAGTGTTAGCAGAGATATGAAGCACAGGCATGCTAGTGCAATACTGTGGGAGTTTCATGAAGCCACTTATTTTTTATAATCTCCTAAACAATCATATTACATTGTATTCAACTTAGTAGCATGATTCCTTACTTTTCTGGTTTTAAGTCTCTATAAATTATTCCCAGGCTATGTAGATGGTCTAAAGCAAGTGCAAGTTCAGCCAAGTAGAATTTGACATCTTCTTCTGTGAACATCACCTAAAATAAAACAATAATTTTTCTAAATTTCTTTTTGTGTCTGTAATTTTTAAAGTTCCACTCTAGAGTTTAAATATCCTAAAAATTTTATAAATATGATAATTATACATAGCTTTGTTTACAATTTACTCATGAAAGGAATTTGCAAAATTATGTAATCAGTCAACCAATCACTTACTAAATACTAACTATGCACTATGGGAGAAATAATTTTACATTTTGTTGTTAAGTATATTCAGGGTGTGCCACTGTTGTCCCATGACAGTAACATTTTAGAAATGAAAAGTGATCTTTAAAATGCACGCTTAATTTCTAGTACTAATTGTTTAAGGATATCTTGTTGATACATTGTTGCTTCTGGAAAAAACTATAAAAGAAGCAGGGTTAAGACAAAGACTGTTTGTCAATTTAAAGTCCTGCTTTCAGAATAAATTCAAAAGGTAGGAAAAGAACTCTTTTTGGGTCTGATTCTTCAAGAATCTTGTGCCACTAGAGAAAATACAGTAAGCATAATACTGAAATATAACAAAGCTTTAGTTCAAACAGGATGCATGTAAATAGATTAAAAATAGAGATTAATTATATACCTCTTTGGATAAGCGTGTAAACAAATCTCCTCCCCTGAGAAAATCCAAAATAAGATACAACTTCCCTTCAGTTTGAAAAGCTGAATGAAGAAATGAAAATTTTCATTTAGTCCACCATAATTATTTTAGGTTTACATTAGGTCATTCATAAATGAATATTTTAAAAAATTAATTATATCAAATGTCCAAACTTACTTTTACTTAGAAGAAAACCACTGATTTTATCTTAGTTTCCATGTGGAAATGTTAAATACAGTGTTTCTTATTATGGAATCACTAGAGTTTCAACAGGCAAGTCACTCAGGAATACAATAGTTCTAAACCCATGATACATAAGAAAAACTCCTAACAAAAAAAGACTTACTTAACTACGAAATAACATACAAAAACCATGCCACTAGCTACAGAAAAAAATGTGGGTTGGTTAGGTTTAATTACACATAGTAAGAATCACCACACCTTTACCCACTGAGAAAAAGCATATGGCTTTGGGGAAAAGAACAGCAGTGACAATGGTTTTAGGATGTTGACATTAGGGATCTCTTTGGCTTTTAGGGTTGGCTAACACATATAGGCTATAAAAGGCTAGCATATTATTGTTCATTATGATTATAATAAAAAAGCAATAATTATCATTACCTGTTCCTATGGCTACCACTCAGAAACTAACTTTATAATATTTTAAAAAAACATAAGCTAAACAATAAAAGCTTCTAAAGTTTGTCTAAGAAATAATGGTTTAATTTTCATGATTTTTTACTATATAGATCTGCTAACCACATACAAATATATATTTATTTATATTAGTTTATCTGAATGTCCTCAGGGATTTTGAGGGATGAGGTCAAGGGATGATGTGGGAGACGGTTCATACTTACCATAATGCAACTTGACAATAAAAGGATGATTAACCTCTACCAAGATATCACGTTCCATTTTTGTCCGAACTCGGTCTCGAACTATAAAAGATTGTATGTATGCTACATTGTAATATCTTTCAAAGATAATCTTCAAAACAAATTCTTTTTGGTGCCCATGTTAAATACAATTTTGCTTGTGTGTACTAAAATGTGAATGTTTTATCATTCTTGAATTTACGAAATCAATAATGATGTCTTTTACTACATTAAATAACCAAAGGAAGTTGTGTATATTTATAAAATCCATGCTTTTAAGTTGGAAAAAATATAGAGAAAATATTAGGTATTGGCTTTAACATCGAATGCACAAGTATTTTAATCACAGCTGTGGAAAATGGCAAAAAAGCATGCAACTTTTAAAAAACAAGGCATCCTAATGAAACAGTAAAACACAAAAAACTAATAGGTTTCAAAATTCCATCAGTCCTATCAATTAAACTCAACAAACATTCATTAAGCATACCTAAAATGAGGCAGACACGGGGTAAAGGACAGTTATATCCAAAGAGGTCTACTTTGAGGGAAGAAGAAAGGAAGCAAGAGGGAGAGAGAGAACATACTGTGGTACAGCTGAAAGAGCAAATGTTTTTTGGAGTTTAGACAGGAAGATATGAATTCAGATCTTTTTTTTGACAAAAACTTAAGCATCACAAGATCTGTACAATCATGAGCAAGATACTTATTTAAATTCTTTGAGACTCAGTTACCTCTCAGCTACACAATGGGGATAACACTACTGTAGCTTTGAGGAGCATATGACCATTTGAGATAAGGTATGTACCTAGAGCCTGGTATGTATGAGATATTCAATTAAATGGTAGCTATTGTTATTATATCCAAAGTAGCACCATGAATATGATTAAGGGATAAAACAATTTACTACCAGCAATGAGTACTGCAGGATTCAGAGAAGGGCAAGATCAGTCTTACTTGCATAGGAAGGCTAGAAGAAAGATGTAGGGTCACGGCGCAAGCTTTAAGACTTTTGGAGTGGAATTTAGATGGGTAGGAAGGATGGGCCCTAGAAAACAAGAGTCCAAGCATGGAGTACCCAGTGCAAGCAAAAGACGTGAAGGCATAAATGACGAACAGGAAGGAACCAAATGAGATTTACTACTGCGCCAAGGTGAAATGGGGAGGATCCAGATTCTTGAGAAGTTGGAATGCCAAGATGAATTTATATTTGACCCTGTGAGCAAAGCTCTTTTTCAGCAACCAAATATTTCCTGAGCAAAGTGTATGTGCAATGCACTAGGGATATACATACAAATAACATAATCTTCAAGAAGCTCATGATCCAGTGGGAAGGACGGACAGGTAAATAAATGATTATAATACATTCTAAGTACTCTGAATGGTTATATGAAACACGAAAATGGAAAGAATAGGATAATCTTTGGAGGAGAGAGAAAGTTGAGTTGGTTTTATTTTCAGTTTAGGGTGACTGCAGATATTTAAAATACAGAAATAAGACCTCTGGGGAAAATAAACAAAGCAGCTAAAAAATGCCCTATTTTTTCCATTCTACCAGTTTTCTATCCCCAACTGGGAGATTTTCATACCACTGACTGAAAATGGGCAAATCAGAAATAGGAATCAATTGCTCTTGATGTCTACGCAGCTCTTCTAACTGACCTGTCCAGTTAGTATATCAAATTCAATAGCAATCTCTGATTTCATTACCTTGCCCGATCGCTACAACTCTGGTATTTTCCTTGTTATATCTGATATGCCCCCCTTTTTTTGAGATAGGGTATCGCTGTCACCCTGGCTGGAGTGCAGTGGTGCGACCTCGGCTCACTGCAACCTCCCCCTCCAGGGTTCAAGTGATTCTTCTGCCTCAGCCTCCCGAGCAGCTGGGATTACAGGCTTGTGCTACCATACCTGGCTAATTTTTGTATTTGTAGTAGAGACGGGGTTTCACCATGTTGGCCAGGCTGGTCTCAAACTCCTGACCTCAGGTGATCCACCCGCCTCGGCCTCCCCAAGCAAGTGCTGGGATTATAGGCATGGGCCACCACGCCCAGCCTGATATGCCCTTTGTACTTTTTATGTGAGTGAAGTTCATCACCAATACCTGCTGATATTTCTGTTCTAGTCTAGCCTAAATCTGTCCTTTTCTCATTATTACCATACAATTTTGGATTAGTTCCTATCACCTTAAAGGTGGATTCCAAAGTCCTACCTCTTTCAATAAGTATACAAGGCTCATCACTTAAAAATACCTCCTCTGCTCAGTAAGCAGCAAAAATATCCACCAATAAATGCACTGTATATCCCTCTTCTCTTATTTTACCACAATGAAAAGAACAATTATTTGGGAGTCAAGAACTACAGTTTAGTGGCTATACTAATAACTAGATGAACTCGTAACTACCTTGGTCAAATCATTTCATTGCTCACGGATTTCCTGTTTCCTCCTCTATAAAATGAAGGATTAGAACCAAGATGATTTTCTTGTGAGATAGTTTTCTCTTCAACATTTCCTTATATGTAACATTGATGAGACCTTGTTTAACTGAAAATGAGCAGTGAGAGTCCTTCTCTAAAGAATTCCTTCATTTTTTTCTGAGGTAGGCCTGTGTCATAATTCTAATCTCGTTTCTTTTGCTTATGTAAAGACCTAGTGACAATTCTAAATCATCCTACCATGAGGAATTTTGATTAGTATATACTAATTAAGAAGAAGACATGTTTTGTATAGGCCAACTTCTAATCCCAACATAGAATTGGTTAATACTGACTCATGCTGGCAAAGCAACTAGATTCCTCTGAAATATTTTTTCTTCTAGAGTAGTTATTAGATTTAAGCCCTTCTTGACTGAACCTGAGAATGAAGAAGAAGAAATGTTGTTTATGTTCCTAGGACTATGCATTAAGAAACCTTTTTAAGCAGTTTACAGAACCTTTTAGACAAACAGACCACTTTAATAGGACAGAAGTCCCCATTAACTTTATCTAATGTTATTGACTTCTATTTGACCCCATTTATCGTATTAATAGGAACTTTAAAATGGGAAGAGACTTCTGGTTAAACATGGATATTTTACTCTCTACATTCTTCCAAAACCCCATGGAAATGACAATAATGGAAAAACTGCATAAACTCACAAAGACAGGAAGCAATAGTAGAAGATGGGCAAGTGGTAACTAACAAAGCAGAGCAGAGAAAGCTAAAAACCTAAGCCTAAGGAAAGCAAGCCAATGAAAAATAAGCAAATTCTTGTCATTGAAATCTTTCCAATCAGCTTTCTAGCACCTGACTCTTAAAGAAAAGATGGCAAAAGATCCCCAGGCATTTGGAGAAAGGCTCTAAACATGAAAAACATCAAAATAAACAGAAAAATGGAATAAAGGGAAACAGAGACAATGTGAGGAACAGAAGATAACTTAAACACAACACAACACAACTCAATCTTGTAATTTATGTCCACTGAGGGAGCAAAGATAACATGGCACCTCACCCTTTTTAAAGCTTCTTGTTCTTGTTTAAAAAGGGTGGTGGGGTGGAGGAAGAAACAAGTATCCTCAACAAATAAACTACAAGGAAAAGATAAGAAATGGAGAAAGAGTTCATAGATGAAAAGACTTAAAAACATTATCAACCAATTGCAAAGTTGAGACCTTATATGTATGAATCCTAATTTAAACAGACTGCAAAAAGAAACATAAATTTTAATAGTAGGGACAACTAGCAATTTGAACAAAGACTGGATATCTTTATGCTCATTTTTAAGATATGATAATACAGTTGAATTCTCTTTTAGGAGTCTATCTTTTTTTGAGATGGAGTCTTGCCCTGTCGCCCAGGCTGGAGTGCATTGGTGCAATCTTGACTCACTGCAACCTCCGCCTCCCGGGTTCAAACGATTCTCCTGTCTCAGCCTCCCGAGTAGCTGGGATTACAGGTGCCTGCCACCACGCCCAGCTAATTTTTGTATTTTTAGTAGAGACGGGGTTTCACCATGCTGGCCAGGCTGGTCTCAAACTCCTGACCTCATGATCCACCCGCCTTGGCCTCCCAAAGTGCTGGGATTACAGGCGTGAGCCACCGTACCCAGCCAGGAGTCTATCTTTTAGAGATATACACTAAAATATTTATGAAAGAAATTCTATGGTGTCTGGGATTTCATTCAAAATATCAAGAGGCGAAGGAGGAGAACACTGATGAAAAAAGGTTGGCCATGAGTTGATAAATGTTGAAGCAGGGAGAAGGGTATAGGGGGTTCACTATATTCTTCTGTCTCTTTCTTAAATGTTTGACACTTTCCATAATTGAAAAATGTTTTGATGAAATAATCAGAGAACAAGAAAATCCAGGAAATGAAAAGCGATGGCAGAAACAAAAAGGTCAATAGAAGAGTTGGAAGATGGTTGAAGAAATTTCACAGAAAATAGAAAAAATGGAAAATAAAAGACGGAAAAATAAAGAAAATTAAGGAACAATTCAGGAGGTTTAACTAACATATTCCAAAGAGTAGCACTTACAAATGTAGAATAAATGACAAAAACTTTCCCAAGGCTGAAGAAAGGAGTTTTTAGGTTGAAAGAGACCACATCTCATGTATGATATGATATAGTTTTAGAAACCCACACTCAAGAATACCACTATATAAATTTCAGAACACCAGGAATAAAGAGTAGATTTTAAAGACTTCCAAAGAGGAAAAGCGGCTTACACACAAAGGACTGGGAGTGAGACCAGCAATTAACTTCATCACTGTAACACAGGAAACTAGAAGACAATGGAAGTAATACCTTCAAATATCTGGTGGAAAATTCTTTCTGACCTAGAATTTTATACTCAGCCAAATTATAAACTAAGTGAGAGGCAGTAGAATAAAGCCATTTCCAGACATGGAGGGTCACAAAAAATTTAGTATCCATTTACTTATTCTGAGGTAGCTATGAGAAGATGAGTTCCATCAAAACTAAAAAGTAAACTGAGAAAAAGGTAGGTACAGAACTTATGAAAAGAGACTGAATACAGAAAAGAAGTGAAGGAAATGTGACTCTAGAATACTATTTCGTTCAGCTAGGAACAATTCTTATAAAGCTGTAACAATGAAAACATTATTGGGAAGATGTGAAAAGGGAAACTGTGAGTGGGTGGCAGCATGAGAGAACTGAATCTTAGTCTTCCATGTTAGAAAGGCAATAGATTATGTCTCCAAATGAAAACAAAGAATTGCAATATAAAAGTGTCGAATATAAATGTAAATGGCAGCAGCTAAAGAGATGAAAGTCATTGTCTCTGGGGTTCAAGAATTAGGATAGGCAGGAGGGTGGGCAAAGCATAGCTATGTTATATGATAAGACTCTACAGATATTCTTTTGATAAACATAAAAATTTAAGAACACATTCACAATTATTCAACAGTTTAAAATTCCAATAAGTCAAATATTTTCATTTTTCTATGATCTCTTTTATAGCTAATATCTATGCAATTTTACATACTTGTAGCTCAATTTGTTCTAATTTTCACTACCTTCATTTTTGTAATTATATTTAAGATACTTTATTTTAATAATATCCTATTAAGTGGTAAACCATAATTTTATAACATTCCTCTATTTTTCCTTATTAAAAAAATTTTTTTTTTAGGGACAGGATCTCCCTCTACCCAGGGTGGAGTACAGTGGTGCAATCAAAGCTCACTGCAACCTTGAAGACTCAAGCGATCCTCCTGCTTTAGCCCCCCCAGTCAGCTGGGACTACAGGCACATGCCACCATGCCTGGCTAATTATTCTATTTTTTGTAGAGATGAGGTCTCACTATGCTGCCCAGGCTGGTCTTGAACTCCTGGGCTCAGGCAATCCTCCCACCTCAGCCTCCCAAAGTGCTGAAATTATAGGAATGAGCCACTATGCCTGGTCACAATTCCTCTAGTTTTCCAGTGTGTATGTGATTTCTAACTTCTTGCTATTGTAAATAATGTTGCAACAAGAATTTTCAAGCCTATGAATCCTTTTTTTGAAGCTATTTCCGCAGGTTAATGTAGCAGCAATAATGGCTTTCCAATTTATGCTGCCATCATATGAAATAACATGCATTCATCTCACTCTGTCACCCAGGCTGGAGTACAGTGGTGTGATCACAGCTCACTGCAACCTCAAACTCCTGGGCTCAAGAGATCCTCTTGCCTCAGCCTCCAGAGTAGCTAGAATCACAGGCTTGCACCACTACAACCATCTGATTTTATTTTTATTTTTTGTAGAGACAGGGTCTTGCTATATTGCTCTAACTAGTCTTGAACTCCTGGCCTTAAGCCATCCTCCCGCCTCAGCCTCCCAAAGTGCTAGGATTACAAGTGTGAGCCACTGTGCCCAGCACGCTTTATTATTTTAATATGCATCTTTGACTTTCACCAAAACTGAACATTTCCCCAAAGATTATTTATCTCCTCGTGTAAACTTTATTCAAAATCCTCCAGATGGAGGATACAATGGTATTTCTTATCAATTCCTAACTCCTTCATTCTTTTTACGTTTATTAGTTGGAATTACATTGCAAGAAAGAGTTTTCCCTTTTCCCCCCATTAATTAATTTATAATTAACCTATGGCTTCTTATTTTATTCAACTGGGTTGTAATCTATGACTAACATTTATTATTGCAATGTTTAAGTTGCCCCAGATTTGGCCAGTAGAAGCCCCTTAGCCAACTCCTTATATTAATATATTTTCCTGTCTTCCTATTTATACCAGTTTTCATTATATGAAATGTTAACAATTTTTGTATTACTAATTTGTTTGTAATTTGCTCAATATTTCCTCACAAGTTTCCTAGATGTGTTAAGTTGTAAAATTCAGTTAGGGTGGAGTTTGTTATGGTGTTATTTTCCAGGTTGCTCAGGTGTATTTCTTTTTTCTTTTTTTTTTTTTTGAGACGGAGTTTTGCTCTTGTCGCCTAGGCTGGAGTACAGTGGTGTGATCCTGGCTCACTGCAACCTCCGCCCCCCGTGTTTAAGTGATTTTCCTGCCTCAGCCTCATGAGTAGCTAGGATTACAGACACCCACCACCATGCCCAGCTAATTTTTTTTGTATTTTTAGTAGAGACGGGGTTTTGCCATGTTGGCCAGGCTGGTCTCGAACTCCTGACCTCAGGTGATCTGCCTGCCTCGGCCTCCCAAAGTGCTGGGATTACAGGTGTGAGCCACTGTGCCCGGCTGAGCTCAGGGGTATTTCAAACAACATTTATGAAATCATTACTTAATTTCCCATTGTTCTGTATGCCTGTTTTGTCATACAGCATGGCAGGTACTCAATATTTTTGTAACAAATACACTAAAATTTGATATACATATTTTGTACTATTTTGTTCCACTGATTCTATGCCTGTATTACTCCCCCCAATAACACACTAAGTTAGTGCTACTTGAAGCATTAGGATCTGAGAGAGCTTGTTCCCTTATTAGTCTTCTTTTCCAAAATATTCTGGATTCAGAAATAAAATTCTGAATTATTTTGTTAAGTTTTAAGGAAAATGCAGCTGGAATCTTAATGATATTGAGGTAACTGAATGGCTAGAGGAGTAGTGAGATTCTTAACAGTTGGCCTTCTCTAATAGGGATTGGGCATTTATTTCCTTTCCTGGTAACTTTTAGGTTTCTCAGAGTTTTGTAGTTTCCTTTACATACACTATGCACAATACAAATCCTGTTAAATACATAAAATCAAACTACTTTTGTTGCTTTTGTGAATGAACTCTCTGAGTCTCATCTATGCAGCTTTGTAACATGGGATTCATGAGTATAAAGTCACAAATGCAGTGACAGAAAGGCAGGGGATTGAGGATGTAATTTAATTCCCTGGTCCTAGCAGGAATCAAGTAAGTGGTAATGCCATGGGGTAGGACTGAATAGGAAAGAAAATATGTTCAGGAAGGGAGTAACAGAATGGAAGCAAACGACAGTGTTTACAGAGAGAAGTGAAATTTCTTGGGATGTCCATGGTGGGTAACTAATTGGGAATAACAGAAATAATAAATGATCATTGCAAATATTAGAGAATATTTTCAAAGCTTTATAAATTACATGTAAATTGAAGAGGAAAAAATGGACTTTTAGTAATCAATACACAAAACATCTAGAGGTTATGAGGTTAAAATAAGTGATACCACTAAATTAAAGGAAGAGTTAAGTATTTTTAAATCTGTATTTCTTCTTAACTACTTTTTTTTTTTTTTTTTTGAGATGGAGTTTCACTCTTGTTGCCCAGGCTGGAGTGCAATGGCACAATCTCGGCTCACCACAACCTCCGCCTCCCGGGTTCAAGCGATTCTCTTGCCTCAGCCTCTGAGTAGCTGGAATTACAGGCATGTGCCACCATGCCCAGCTAATTTTTTGTATTTTTAGTAGAGATGGGGTTTCTCCATGTTGGTCAGGCTGATCTCGAACTGCTGGGATTACAGGTGTGAGCCACCGTGCCCGGCCTCTTCTTAACTACTTTTTACCTATGAGAGCCAAATCCTGCATTAGGGTTTTCAAATCACAGGCTCAGAATAAAAACTTACTTGGAGACCAGAAGTCATAAAGTCCTTTAGAATAAAAGCTATTTTGCATCCAGTAAATCAGTACGTTTTTAAAAACATTAAAATAAATATATAAATTTGAAGATGAATCAAACCCAGTTTTAATCTTCTAAATGTTTACTTGTATAAAACCCAATATGAATTTAAAATACTTCTTTTATAACGTGGCAACTCTGGTTCTCACTAGTTATATGATTCCTAGCCTAGCAGGAAAAATTCACTAAAAGTCAGCCTAAATTTAAAGCTGGTAACAGGAACCTATTCAGAATGTAAATAACATGCCAAGGAGTCCCATGAGCTCTACTGAGACCTTTCAGTTTGTTTAGACTACATGAACATTACAAATAGCAGCAACACTTACCTTTCAGTGTGGCCTTCTTCAACACCTTCATGGCATAAAGCTGCCTAGCATCAGAGCCTGAGATTTTTTTAACTAAGAAAACCTGCATTTAAATAAGAGAAAATAAATATTACAAAGTAGTATAAACTATACGTTTGTTAAAATAAGACCCTGCTATAATACAGTTTATTATTATAATATAGATTCAGATATACTGTAGATATTTCCCCTAAAATGTATCAATTATAAATACTAGTTATAAACATTGGTTATAACTTGGGGTGTCAATATAAGTGAATACATTTTTTTCATTTTGTTGTTTGCCAGTTCCCAAAGAGCATGTAACACATTAAGACAGAAAAAAAAAATCTTTAAACTACATATGTATGAATTAGATGGAAAAAATCCCCAAATGTTTAAAGTATAACACAGGTAGTATGATGCCCTGCTTTTAACAAAACAGAAATTCTACTGAGCCCATCAAAATTGTTATACGGGGGTTCCTCTTGACCACAATTTCCTGTTGATACAAGTATTCACTGATGGAGGGTCTTTTCTGTATACAAAAGCTGCATATAAATCTCACTGCTCAGCGGAACAATTTAAAACACTTACATTGGGCTGGGAGCGGTGGCACACCCCTATAATCCCAGCACTTTGGGAGGCCAAGGCGGGTGGATCACCTGAGGTCAGGAGTTCGAGACCAGCCTGACCAACATGGTGAAACCCCCTGTCTACTAAAAATATAAAATTAGCCAGATGTGGTAGCTGGCACCTGTAATCCCAGCTACTTGGGAGGCTGAGGCAGGAGAATCACTTGAACCCAGGAGGTGGAGGCTGCAGTAAACCGAGATTGCACCATTGCACTCCAGCCTGGGCAACAAAAGCCAGACTCCGTCTCAAAACAACAACAACAACAAAACGAAAAGCAAAAACAAAAACAAGCAAACAAACAAACAAAACTTACATTGAAGAATCCTGTGCACAAATATTTAATGTGACTTAAGTTAGAACCCACCTCCCCACCTTTTTATGGTCAAATTATCACATACACCTAAACATGAAGAATACAATTCTCAGGTATGTTATTGGGCATCCTGACTTTCCAAATATTTGCGCAAAATGAATACAGCCTGTTCTAAATAACTCATGGTCATTCTATAACATGGCTAATACAAGACTACCAATACATCTCTTCTACTCATTTTGACCATTAGGTTCATGATCATTTCCATTGAACCTTTAAATAGATATGCCAAATAGATTTGAATTTCAACTCCTCTTCCCTATCCATTATTTTGTAGCAGTGTTCTTATGCTTCCACAGGTGGGAAGAAGAGAAGCAATCACAATCAAGAATTAAGTTTAGGATCAGCTTTCATTCATCTGAATTAGCACATCAGGCTATTAGCACAAAATTAAAAAATGATTCATTCAACTGATTCTAGGACAAGGCAGAGTTTCTCACTTTGAGAAATTGTGCCAAGTCAATGGGAAAGACCCCAAATCAAGTGAAGAGCACCACAATTTGCGGAGAAACCCTGATACAGGGTGTGTTGCTCTCCAATAACCACCACCCCCTTTCACCATGCCCCACGCTTTAGCTCCTTTCAGCCAGTTAGTGGGGAGCCAACCTAGGGAGAGAAAAGCATCCTTAATCAGGGTTGATCTAAGCTCTGGAATGATGTTTAAGTATTAAAGGTAATCAGAGATTATTAATATTTTTGATGGAAATAAAATCTGATTAGGTAGAGATAATTAGGATTTATTTGATATTTAATCTTCCTTAAGATTCCCTAACCATTCTGTAAGAAAAATTCTCCTGGTGAATTCCAAACTTTCAACTGTTCTTTGAATGCATCTTCTTAACACTACAGCACTTCTTAGTTTGCAAAGTACTTTCACAACCATTTGTAATAAATCATCGTGTCAATTTTGGGAGGCAGACCTACTAGGCAATGCCTATTTTATAGCTGTCCAAACTAGGGCTTAGGGGGTTAAGTAATTTGCCCAGTGTCACAGTGGAGGTACTGGGACAGAGTCTGTGTCAGTCACCCAGTATTCTGCTTCTGCTCAGGGTGCTGTTTATCTGTTCCCTTTGGCCAGTAACCAGGCAAGCCCAGCAGGAGCAGCAGCGGTCCCAGCTGCCATCTCTTCCTCCACCAGAGCATTTCTGACCTTTACTCACTCCCCCATGAAGCTATTCTAGTCTCTGACAGGTCATCCCTGTTTCCTTGGCTTACTGTGGCCTTTCAGAATGAGTAAGAAAGGAGACAACCTATTTTGAATGTTTGGTATTTATAGTATGATATTTAAATTACTTTTAAAGACGTAAAGGGAGAAGCATGCTAATTCCAAGAACTTAAATATTGTGTTCCCTGAAAATCTAATGTATAAAAATTACCCATCTATTTGGGTTTGAGTGGTGTGATAATTTAATTTAATACCAGATATTATGTGCTTGGCCTTTTATCATTTAATTCTCACTACTCTCCTATGGGGTCAGAACTATTACACACTCATTAATTCTTTCCAGAATTATATGCCAGGCACTGTGCTACTGGTTCAACGCTGAGACTTGATACAAGGCATGACCCTTCACTCATGGAACATTTAGTCTAGTTGGGGAGACAGCCACTAAACAACTAATTAAACAAATGAAAAACTGCAATTGTGGCAAGTGCCATGAAGATGAGGTATGTAATGTTCTAAGAGGGTATAACCAGGGAACATAACCTAGGAAGGATGCAGGGAAAGCTTCCTTGAGATCACAGGTGCAAGAGGAGCTAACCAGCTGAGGAAGAGGCAGGGGTAGAGCAGAGTGTTTCAGGCAGAAGGAATAAAATATGGAAAGGCTTTCTAGCAGGATGGAGCTTAAGGACCAACAAAGGCAGCCAATGTGACCAGAACACAGAGCATGAAAAGTATGTAAACTGATGCTGGAGAGGTAGCTAGAGACCAGACTGAGGGGCTCCTCAGCCATCTTAAGAATTCATCTTTATTGTAAAAGCAAAGAGAGGCCACTGAAAGGTTATGGGGGGGTACAGTAAAAGATTAGTTCATGCTGGCTATCATGTAAATAATGGATCAAGGCAAGAATACATTTGGAAAGACCCAGTTAGAAGACTCCTTCAATAGACCAGGAAGAAAGGTGGTAGCATATTCTCGAGGGGTGGCAGGCAGGCTTTGAGAAATCTTTACTGAATCTACAGTACTTGGTGACAGATAAGATTGGCCAGGTCAGAGTGGGATAGGGGAGGTAGGGACTAGAAATATACATCAAGAATGCTTCCCAAGTTTCCAAATTGCTTAATGAGAGAAAAATGAAATAGAACATTTTGAGGCTTAGGGAAAGATCATGAGTTTGGTCTCAGACATGTTGACTTTAAAGTGCTTTTAAGACATAGAAAAAGAGTAAGCAGCTGTGCATAAGAATTCAGAGCTTGGAGGAGCAATCTAGATTGGAGATATAAATCTGTTATGTCAGCTGTATGTGAGTTACAATTAAGATAGCGGGCACAGAGAAAATCAATTAGTAGATAGCGGGCACAGAGAAAATCAATTAGTAGAGTATTAGTAACAGAGAAGAAGGCAGCCTAGAATCGAACCTTGAAGAACTTCAATATTTAATGACTGGCTAGAGGAAGGAAATGGGGATCCAAGAGGTTAAGTAACTTGCTCAAGCACACACAGTGAATAAATAGAAGAAAAAAAATTGAATCGAAGTCTGGCTGACCTAGAGCCCAAACTTACAACCATTATGCTCTGCTGGCTACTTACTCTATATTTGGATTAAAAGCATCCTTTTGGGTTCGAAAGAGGTTAACAACTGTAACAAATTACCTATGTTAGCCAAGAATTGCTAAATACCCCCACTAAAATACACAAGAGAGCTAAACTGGTGCTGTTCTGAAACTTGCAAAGCATGATATATTCAAATATTTCCTTAAAGAGAAGTGGTAAGGAATCATTGCATTGTGAAAGTTGAATACAATCTCCAAATTTTCCTCTTGCCAAGAAACAATCTAGACCAGTGATCCCCAACCTTTTTTAGCACCAGGGGCTGGTTTCATGGAAGATAGTTTATTCACAGACTGGCGTGGTAGGAGGGGAGATGATTTTGGGATGAAACTGTTCCACCTCAGATCATCAGGCATTAGATTCTCATAAGGAGTGCACAACCTAGATCCCTCCCATGTGCAGTACACATCAGGGTTCGTGCTTCTATGAGAATTGAATGCTGCCACTGATCTGACAGGAGGTGGTGCTCAAACGTCAATGCTCGCCTGGGGGTTGGGGACCCCTGGTCTAAACAGATCAAGTAGTAGTAATTATGATGCTGTACTTCTCAAAATGGAGTACAGAAGTGCCCCTGAGGTGTGCAGTGTGTATGTATGTGGTGGGAGACAAGCACTACATGAAAAACACTGATAAAGATGTTGCATCTTCGGCCGGGAGTGGTTGCTCACGCCTGTAATCCCAGCATTTTGGGAGGCCGAGGCAAGTGGATCACTTTGAGCTCAAGAGTTTGAGACCAGCCTGAGAAACATGGCGAAACCCCATCTCTACAAAAACACACAAAAATTAGCTGGGCGTGGTGGTGTGTGCCTTGGTCCCAGCTACTCAGGAGGCTGAGGCTGAAGAACTGCTTGAACCTGAGAGGCAGAGGTTGTAGTCAGCCGAGATAACGCCACTGTACTCCAGCCTGGGTGACAGAGACAGACCCTGCCTTCTGGAGGAATTTTACTTGGTGGCTTTGGGAAACATTTTTTGATATTAAAAACAAACACAATGTTACTGGATAAAATGCAAACTTTGCATTCATTTTAAAGACAAGCCAGGAGTCAAGAAAACTTCAAAATTGTAGCGGTAGCCCCCAACCCTACTTCTTTGGGAGCGTCACTCACTTTATGCTGGTATTAGAGTATGCTGGAAGGGAGGCTGAGATGCGCTGTTATACTGTATTGCAAGATCACCTTCCAACCCTACCCAAGGACTCAAAAAGAGGCCAGTGTATCAAGGGAATATCTTGTGATTTTTAACCATTCAAGAATCACAACTGGAGAGGGGTCATGTGGTCTTGAAGATAAAGTAGGAAGCAAATACTACCAATTTACTAAAGTCTCCAATGTACTTTTGAACAACTTTATTCACTTTCCCACACTTACTGATAGCGAGAAATGTGAAAAAACAGAAAACACTGCTGGTAGGAAGACTGGTAGCATTTCATAAAATATTTGCTTCCTCACGTGTATGAAATATATATGAATTGAAAAGACAACTTTTAAAAAAGCACACACTCATGACTTACCTTTCCAAATGATCCCTGCCCTAATACTTTTAAAAGTTCAAACTGGGAAGGATCTGCCTTTTCATGTCCTTCCTTTACATGATGTGTGATTGCAATTTCTTTGATACTGACTTCTTCCTGTTGAGATAAACATAAGAGGAGCAAACAGGGTTAGCCAGAGCTATTTTCTCCCGCTAAAAATCAAACAATATTAATTTAATCTTACTAGAAATTAATTAGAAATCAATCTAATTTCTAAGCATATTAGAAATCCCAAATTAACATACAAAAACCACCTTTTACCAACCCATCAAGTGAATATGCCACACACATATACTTTCAGGTTAAATGTCAGAGGCAGTTATTATACCAGCCTACTACATAGGCCAATTTAACCTCTACATGACATTTAGTACTAAGTATTTCCAAGTCTTCATTCTCTCTACTGGAGATAATTAGAATAGTTTTATTGGGTGCGGGCAGAGGGTGTAAAGAAGTCTGAAAATAACGGATTGGAATAATCCGCTGTGCTCTGGTGTGTGGTTATGCTACGCAGAACTAATGCTATTTAAAAAAAGTGTTTATTGAGGAGAGGGGTTGAAAAATACTACAGGGTAAACATGGAGATTTCTAACCTCAATGTGGCTGTTTAAGTACACTGAAGTTTTATCCCTTTGAAATGTCTAAGTTACTTTCTGTTTGTAGAATAATCTGGGATCTGAGAGGGGAGAAAAGAGTAACTCTAAAACACAAAAGGAGAAAAGATTTAACATTTGGATGGATAATCAGATATGAAAAAAATGACTATTCAGCATGATGGAACAGTGAGAAGTATCTGGGTTAAGAGAAGGATTTTAAAAGACAGTGAACATTTTAATATATTTGAGGAAAAGTGTCAGAACAAAGAGAAAATGTATGAAATACACACAGGATTTCAATTACTTATGTGAGATCAGCAGATTAAGTTATCTTATTCAATCAAGACACATACTGTATGTTATAGTCAAAAATTACAACAAAACAAAACCTGACAAAATTAGAAACATAAGCCTGACACAGAACAAATAAAGACTAGCATTTCTATTTTGTTGACTATAATGTTATTTTTTTATAGGTGCATATGTACTGTTAGTAGAATCTCAATGTGTTATGTAAACATAAATAATCCATTGTTTTTGTTATTATCATATCCCATACAAACATTTGCATTCAATTAACATTTTCTGAGATGTCCTTAGAATGCTGGCAATATAAGGAATTACAAAGATTTCTCAAAAGGACATACCAGAATATCCTAACGTGGTAGCTTTTGAAAATGAGTAGTAAAAGGAAAAAAGCTCCCAGAAGAGGAGAAAAAGGAATCCAGGCCCACTACTTTATTTTGAAGACAGAGGCTGTAATTTATAGGTTATCCTACTACTTAGGCAGTTCAATCATATTGGACTCTCCTGGGACTTCGGAAACAATAATCAAATCATTTCCTAACATCAGTTTAGCTCTTTATTTCACAATTTCCCGTGCATTATCTTCTTTAATTCTTACAACGATCCTGTGCAGTAGGTATTAGCACAGAACCAAGCATTAGCTGACTCTTAAAACGCTACCTCTTTCCTCTAAATAAGACCAAAGTACAAGGGTTTCAGACACCCTTTTCTCCAAATGAGACCAAGGGCTTCAGAGTGATAGCTGTTAGTAGCCATTAGTACAACAGGGAAGGCAGGAAGCAAATTACCGAATTCTTTTTTTTTTAAAAAAAACCTTTCAAAGAACAAAGTATATGTGGGATTAAGATTTAGACAGAAATCCAGCAAATACTATTATTGAGCACCTACTACATATCAACCCTGTGTTAGGTGTTTTTTCATGTTTTATATTCATGCTTCACAACAAATCTCTGACCACATATTTAATGTTAGAGAAGACTGATACAACATAAACGAGTAAACCTTAGAACAAGCATAAACATTTCAGAGTTTTCTATGTACTCTCCCATTTACCACTAGAAATTTGACACATCCTCTAAAAACAAACTGGTTTGAATATTCTACAGTCTGAAATTTAAAGAGATTAATTGAAGGCTTAAGATCACAAGCCAGTAAGTGGTAGACTTAGGGCTCAATTTTAGGTCTCCTGACTTTGAAAACAAGGCCCTTACCATTACACCACACTGAGATCAATGACAGGAAACCTATAGGCTTATGACCCTGGTCTTTGTAACCGGTCTGTTAGCTCAGTTGATTAGAGCAGTGTTCTTTGAACTTTTTGGTAGCACATCCTTAGCAGGAAAAAAAACAAAACAAAAAAAAACAAAACAACAAACAAAACAAAACAAAACAAAACCTACATACACAATATTTGTATCCTTAAAATTATATACACGTAAAGAAGTTTTCTTCTTTTCTTTTTCTATACCCCAAAGTGCTGTCACATTACACTCTGAAGACTAACCAAGTTAATGGGCTGGATTCCAGCATGTGTCAGTTAGCCTCGTATTAAAAAACAAAAACAAAAACAAAACAAAACAACAACAACAACAAAACAAAAAAACTATCTGTTCAAGAGCCTAATTGGAATCTAGCAGCCATTTATGCCTTTAAATCATGAGGTCATGAAGAACTCTATTTTGTAATGTTATATATTTTTTACATTTTTCTTTTTTAGGTAAGTGGGATGTGATTTATCAGGTTACAGTATTTTTTTCACCTTATATTTCATAGCAAATCCTACAAAAACTGTTGGTCACAAATAAAGATGCAACACAAGCAGGGAAGAATCATCACTGAATTATAAACACATTCCATTTTTTAGCAGGCATACAGGATCAACCCTTACCCTTAAATAGTGTGAGCTACAATCAGGCCATGAATTTCAAAATAAACAACAATTACTACTCTCATCTTTGATGACTACTCTTCCTTTCATCTCATGTCAAATAAGTTACTAAAAAATGCAGAGTCTGGCTGGACACGGTGGCTCATGCCCGTAATCCCAGCACTTTGGGAGGCTGAGGTGGGTGGATCACTTGAGGTCAGGAGTTCGAGACCAGCCTGGCCAACAGGGTGAAATGCTGTCTCTAGTAAAAATACAAAAATTAGCTGGGCGTGGTGGTGGGCACCGGTAATCCCAGCTACTTGGGAGGTTGAGGCAGGAGAATCACTTGAACCCAGGAGGCAGAGGTTGCAGTAAGCCAAGATCGCGCCACTGCACTCCAGACTCCTGGGTGATGAGAGGGAGACACCATCTCAAAAAAACAACAACAAAAAGTAGAGTCTAGCCTGGGCAATATAGTGAGACTTTGTCTCTACCAAAAAAATTTACAAAATTAGCCAGGTGTGGTGGTTGGTGCGAGCCTGTAGTCCCAGCTACTCAGGAAACTGAGATGTGAGGATCGCTTGAGCCCAGGAGGTCGAGGCTACAGTGAGCCATGATCATGCCACTGTACTCCAGCCTGGGCAACACAGCAAGACCCTGTCTCAAAAGAAAAAAAAAGTAGTGTCTCCCTTTGGTTCCTTCAGTATAACAACCACATACCGAAACACTTACTGTGTATCAAGCAGAGTGTTGAGAACACTTTTCATTCTTTCTTTTTCTATTTCCAGTGGTATCATCAAGGTATAAGCCTTCATTACCTTTCAGCTAGAAAACTGAAACTAGATTGGTTACTCATAATATCCCTTTCTGCCTGCATCCACTCCAATTCATCTTTTTGACAAATTCATTTTCTGAAATTATACAACTCCAGTCATGTGACCAGGCTGTTCAAAAACTCCTGCAAGTTTTCTCAAATTAAATGCACTGCTTCACCTTGGCATTCGAGGTCCTCTACAATATGGCTTCAACCTACTTTTGTGATATTATCTCCCAAACATTCTCTTACACATAGCCTTTTGTCAACCCAGGTTCTTACTCCCTAAACTTTTCGTTTTTAAAATCAAAGTAATACATGCACATTGGTAATAAACAGTGGCAGAATAGCTTATGGCGAAAAGCAAGTCTCTTCTCACCCTCATGCCTAGACTTGAAAAAAATTAGTTCTGCATCTACTTTGATAACTTCTTAATTTATTAACCTTAAGACAATGTCTACTGACTTAAGAAAGGTGAGGGACTTACTTATATTACGCCCCTTCACTTCATCATCTTCCTCTCTATTGTTTGGTAATTATATTACCTTTACATACACTTCTTATCTTTTCTCTGCTTTGGACAGAATCCTAACTCTTCCCTTTGAAAAAGAGGCTAATAGTGCCCATATATTCTTCCTCTTAAACTTCTTCCTGTTTGCTGCTAGCTGTATGTAATTTTATTAATATTAAGGCTATTAATTTTAAGAAAATTAACATTTCCTGAGTTAATGGGTGCAGCACACCAACATGGCACATGTATACATATGTAACAAACCTGCACTTTGTGCACATGTACCCTAAAACTTAAAGTATAATAATAATAATAAAATAAAATAAAATAAAGAAAAAAAAAAGAAAATTAACATTTCCTCCTGCAACCACAACCAAATCCTTCATGCTCTTTCTGTAGCCTGATTCTAAAGTTGAAAGCCTATAGACAACAGCATCCACATTATCATGACAATATATGGTTCAAATGAAGGCTAGGTAATATATTAAATTTCCTTTTATATGGGCCCATAACAACGACTCCCAGGCCAATCTGAGGGGACTTAAAAAAAAAAAACTTCATTAAATGTTTAAATTCATGATAAATTTTACTTTGATTCCCATTTGGATCATGAATTTATCATGCACTTTTCTATTTTTTTCTATTTTTAACAGCCTTCCACCATTCTTGGGGAAAGGGAAAAGTAATTTGACCACTATTCATTCTTAATGTTTTCTTAGCCCTCAGCAATATTTTCCTTTCTTCTGAGAGCTCCTTTCTATCCTGGAGACCTCTCTTACCCTCCTCCTACCAGGATTGGTGGTTCTGTAGGCCTGCTGCACAGCTATCATCTTAGGAGAGCTCTTCAGTGATTTTCTTGTTGAATTCACTGTTTTCAGTTTCCTATGTCTCTTTCTTAGATTACCCCCTTGTAACTTCCAAAGAAAGGTGGTGTGGAAGAAAACTTTCTGAACCTCACACATCTGTAAATGTTGTTATTTTGTCTTCCCATTTGTATAGTTTGGCTTAGTACCAAATTCCAGAAGAAAAATAATCTTGCCTCAGAACTTTGACACCATAGATCCATTGCCTTCTAGCATCCAGTTCTGCTGATGAGATGGGTGATGCTAGTCTAGTGACACTTTTTGGTAGGTCTGGTTTTTCTTTCTGGAAGCTTTAAAGATTTTCTCTGTCCTTGTGTTTCTGAAATTCCCCGATAGTGAGATAAATAGGGTCTTCTTTCCTTCAGAATGCTAGATGCTTGGTGAACCTTTATAATCTAAAGACCTGAAATCTTTAACTTTGTGGGGAATTCTAACATATCTTTGATAACTTCCTTCCACCCATTTTTCAGGGCTTCTCTTTTTGCGACTCTTCTACTAGTTGAATATTGTACGTCTGAAATGGAATCCTTTATGTCATTTTTTTCTCCTATTTTCTGTTTCCACTTTTTTTTTTTTTTTTGAGACAGGGTCTTACTCTGTCACCCACACTGGAGTGCAATGGTGCGATCTCAGCTCACTGCAGCCTCAACCTCCTGGGCTCCAGTGATCCTCCCACCTCAGCCTCCCCAGTAGCTGGAACTACAGGCATGTGCCACAACACCTAGCTAATTTTTTGATTTGTTTGTAGAGACAGGGTCTCAACATGTTGCCCGGGCTGGTCTGAAACTCCTGAGCTCAAGCAATCCGCCTGCCTTGGCCTCCCAAAGTGCTGGGATTACAGGAATGAGCCATCATGTCCAGCACCGTCTCTACTTTCTAAGAGACTTTCTTGACTTTATCTTCCCACTTTCATACTAAATTTTTTATCCTGGCAAATCTTAGTAAATTTTTAAATGTTCCTTTTCTTAGTGTGTGTGTGTGTGTGTGTGTGTGTGTGTATGTGTGTGTGTTTTAAAAAGCATCTTCCTCCACTCCCTACTCTCTTCCCCCCAAAACAGATGCAATCATTTCAAACCTCTTTAGGGATACAAACAGGGATTTATAAAATATTTTTCTAAATCAGGGCTCAGAGAGTACGGAAAATACTCTTGAGGGTAGAGAGAAAAGATCAATTCCTGTGGCAAGTTTGACATTGGCTCAAGTTTCAAAAACCTGCCACTGTTTTATCCTGAACACGCTTTTCTGTTCTAAGTTTAAATTTCATAAGACTTAAATTTTTACTAATTACACCAGCAAACTATTTTCTATCTACTTTATATATATGCAAAGTTACAGTAGTATAATAGGCAAAATATCCTGGGTTGAGATCTCAATGCCCAGATTGTACTTAATGTCACCAGGTCATGGGACCATGGCTATTTTAGAAATGAATCTAAGGTTCAACCAGGACATAATACTAATGCTTGGGCAATCTTGGACAACAGGTAGGAAAGCAACAATGTACTTTTCTAGCTCATACTTGGAATCTAATGAGATGGACGCAGAAAGGAATATCAGATTTCCAAGGGCAGTGATAAGCCAAGAACAGACTGACATGTGCACGTGACAAACATATCTTATGTCACTAAATCACCTGTTACTGAAATAAATCTGTCACATGAAAACATAAAATTATAGTTTGACTTGACATTTTGTAAAACTGTATTTTTGCCCATAAGTACATGGCAAAGAGCTATATTAATAGTTTTATGGAAAAAAATTATGTTAATAAACTGGAACATAGACATAAATTATATACATTCTAATTATTCTGTGAGGCTCACATATTTTTACATTCTCTGGCACAACTGTTTTTTAAATGATAAATGGATATTTGTCCATTCATTACCACAAAAAACTTACTTTGTGCATTTAAAAACAGTAATAATAAATTCCATGCTACTATTTTTACAAAGACTGTTGATTTGATAAGCAAAAGTCTGACTGTAGGCAAAATTTTGAGGATGGCAGCAGATCTACATCACGCCCTGTTTCATTCTTCCTACATTGCCACCTCTTTCAGACATTTGCCACCTCCCTCAGCCTAGGTGTTCAATACCCTTAAGCTATGTACGGGAATTCACTAATTCATTCATCCATCCATTTAAACATTTATTTTTGAGTACCTGATACATGCTAGGTACTCTTCTAGGCGCTGGGATATACAATAAGTCAAATGAACCAAAAACTTTGCTGTTTTGACAACAGACCAAATAATAATAATAGGTAAATAAAGGTTAGAACATGATAAATAATATGAAGAAAAGATATTGAGTTGAGTAAAGAGATGAGAATAGCAGATATGGAAAGGGAGGATTGTAATTTTCAATAAAGAAATCAGGGCAGGCTTTATTAAGAAGATGCTATTTGAGAAAGACCTGAGGGAGGTGAGAAAGTCAAGCACCTGGGGGAAAAGCATTCCTGGGAGAGGGACAAGCCAGTACAAAGGCCAGAGCAGGAGCACACCTGGACACTAGAGTTTAAATCAGAGAGTATGAAAGAGAGGTAGAGAAGAATGAGGTCAGAGAGAGAACTAAAACTCAGGTGGCTCTCCTGCTTTTGCTTTTTCCTGAATGCCTGGTCCCAGTGAAAATGTTTCTGATCTATGACATACTCTGTTAGGACCATTCCTTTTTGTTGGAAGGCCATTCAAATTATGGGCCAGGTATTGTACTAGGTGTTAGAGATACTAAGACAATTTACCTGGATCTCAAAGATTTATTATTAGATAAATATCTGTTGAGATATGACCCCTGATGGATAAAACAAAGTCAGTTCAGGTGAAATATATACTTTTAGAAATTCTGTAAAGAGTGTCATTTTGGACATCATGGAAAAATGAGGAGAAAATTTATGGGCAAGTGGATCTTTTGGTGTCCCTCAGTCACAGAAAAAGCCACCCAGTTTGTTTCCCAGGACCAACAAAAGGTCCTTAGGTTTACACCTCAATGGTCTTTAAGGTCCACTCTTTAGTGGGGAAAAAAATAATCTGTTTCCTTTTCAAGTTGTGAGAGAAAAATATCATTTTGATCTTAAAATGTAAAAAGGACTAAAGAAAAGAAACTGAAATTAATGCTATTTGAATTACCGAAAACCCAATATTGTAACATGCTAACTAAGAAAACAAACTGAGAGATATTAACTGATTTCAAAGAATGATTCAACATTTGGCATTATGCCCTGCCTTGTATACATAATTTCCTTTTTCCTCCCCTCCCTTGAGTCAGGAAGTGTGTTCTTGAGGCATTTGTATTTTCTAAATTGTTTTGAATGCCAGAAAATATTATTGAAGCTTGAAGTAAAATATTTAAATGTTCCTTGGTAAAAGTCAATAAGTATTTTCTAACTATGGATGTGTAACCATTTTTTGTTGTACCATAAAAAAGACCTTACAAATGAAAAATGCATACTTTATTTGCCCCTTAAATGTCATTCTAAATTGAACTATCACCCTTTATATAGATACCTATAGTTCTATAACATGTAGTTTTATTTTAAAAAGATATGTTAACCTCTTTGTAGATGATCAAGATACATAAAAATTATTTTGCTGTGACACAAAATTAGGCTGGTTATTTAAGCCATGGTGTGAAACTACGTATTAATATATTCTAGATTACAATCTGACTGAATTCAATTTACTTCATTTGCTAATGGAATGATAAATAAGCTCAACATTTTTCATTTAACCAAATTCTTTAAGAGAGCTTTAAGCTCTTATATGTCAGCTCCTTTTATCTATGTTTGAGAAAACAGCAAGCTGGTTCTCCAGATTAACATTTCTAATCACCGCCACAAAGAGCAGAGTTTTCTCCCAATCTGGAATCCCGATCAGCAAATTTAATTCTCTTTAAAGAGCTGTTGGATAGCACAATTCTCATGGCAAAATATCAAGTTGATTTTGGCAGGATTGTAGATTAAATATATTGCAAATTAACATCCACTAAGCCCATTTTAACAGAATAATTCTTTGAAAATTGTTCCTACTCTAAGTCAGATAAAATTACTTGCTTAAAGTTACTTAAATATGGAGTTGCTTAAAAACTTCCAAGTTTTTACAGGAACCAATTTCCACCAAAATGTGATTTTAAGTTATTGACTGCTTAAAATAACATACTCTCCTACCCACTAAAGTTGTTTTCATTATAGTAATCTCCTAAATATTAGCAATTCTGCAATTCCGTTTATGCCTGGTTTAATTTTGAGAGTTACAGTCATTTGTTTTACTATACAAAATTACAAACACTAGAGCAAGATAAAAATTACTCTAGCACTAAAAAAAAAAAAAAAAAAAAAAAAACCAACAACAATGCAAAAGTCAGTTGACAAAATATACAGAGTTGAAATGTATAATACACATAACCGGCTTTTAGTAAACAGAGATATTATCCTTTAAAAGTTCTATCAAAACTGGTTTTGAATTTTGAAAAGCTGCTTTAAAGAACATATAAAACAAAATAACTAATTACTATAATTATAGTTAGCTCCAACTAAAACATTTTATTCTATAAAAGAAGCTGAACAGAGCTTACCTGTATAGAGCGAACACGAAAAGACAAAAATTTAAACATGGCTACGAAACCATGACGGTGATACAAGAATTTCTGACGGTAAAACTTAAGTTAGAAAGGGAAGGCCAAGCCCCTGCAAAGTTTTCTCCTACCAGCTGTTCCGGCAATTAGAAAATTTCCTGTCAGGCGGGTCCTGAAAATGCTAGAAAAAGAGGCCGGACAATTTTCCTGTGGTAAAAGAAGAAACCTGCCGGCAGGGGCACTAATGTAGCTGGATAGGTAGGGAGGCCAGAACAGGAAACCAAAACAGATTTGCTGATAGCCAAATCCTGTTGAAATGTTCTTTTCTCCTAGTTCCCAGCAATCCGGACAATTTTCACAACCAGTGAAACAAACGTTATTATTTTAGAATCCTGAGAAATGCCAGAATTTCTTAACTATATGACCCTTTAAAACAACGGAAACTAGTTGCCACTACTAAAAGTTGCTAAACTGATGCACAAGTGGAATTTGACCCTTTGCAGTGTGTTTATACACACACTCAAGCCGTGGTCTCAAGATAATTTTAAGGTTATAACACAGGCATGTCATGGGTGTTCCCTGTCAATGAGGAAGAGTTTCATAACTATAGGTAGGAAATGAAGACCACAGGCAAGAAACTCTTAAAATTGTGATGTAAGGACAAATGCTACCGGTCTTAAATGAAAGTAAATTACTTTTGAATTTATGTTAGTCATAAGCATTAATTATCAACCAGGTTAAAGACTTGAAGGCCCATAGTTAAAAACTCACATTCCTAGTTGATAAAATCTAAGTTAAAAAAAAAAAAAGAAGTCCAATCCTTGGGTTATTAGCAAAATGGGACACTTAAGAAGCCATCTTGGAAAAGAAGGAGGGGTCAAGCTACCATATAATCCCTTATTCCATTTCATTTCATCCTCTAATACATTATAGAAGTTTTTCTAAGGTATTTTTGCTTTGGAAAATGACAAGTATGCCAATATTCAGAACATAATCACTGTAATAGTGGCATTTAAAACAACCAAAGGACAACAGCTTCAAGAGTTGTGGGATAATGCTCTACTTAATGAACATTTAATCTATGTAGAACCAACAAAAACCTCAAGTGTTAATCTACACAGCCTGTAAGAATTTAATGAAAGCATGGAATTTTCAAAATCTAAAGACACTCTAGAAAATACCAAGAATAATCGGCTCACTTTCTGGATGAAGAAACTGTGGTCAAGGTAGGCCCATATTTGGTGATAGAGCTATCTATAATGGGAGTTCAGTTTAGTACCCATTTATTGAGCAAACATTAGAGAGACCATTATGTGCTACAGATTCTACATGAAATGAAAATCCTCCTCTATCAAATTTTTATGAAAATGTTCTATAAGTGACCTAATGGAAGTTGAAGAGTAACTAAAAAAAAACCTTGCTCAATTTAAAAAATTATCTTATATAATCAAATACATCAGCAGCAACAGGGACCCAAATAAATATCTAAGATAGAACTTCGAATTCCGCCTGGAAAACTGTGCACTCCTCTTGTTTAAAAACGCATGCTTCAGTTTTTCAGCAAGGAAGGCACTTAGGAACTCTCCCATCTCCCAAAAGGAATTACTTAAGACTCCTTACAACGGAGCTTCAAAAGGGCAGCAAGGCTAGGACAACCACCTAACACAGAATGGCAGTCTGAACATGAGGTGGCTCTTGAGACTATGTCAGGAAAAAGCATCATGTTTACGGCACAACTCTTGAGGTAGGATATCTCTGTAAGTAGCAGTCATTTACTTTATTCAAGTAATATTTTTAAGCACGGGCAACCAAATACCCTTTTTTAAACTTAAAGGATTAGTGAAAATTGGCTTTAATTACTACTAGTGCTCAGGTTAATAATTCACATTTTGCGTGTGTTATGGTTTTTAATCATTAGCACTAAAATGAAGCAATATTTCAGACATTAAAATCTGAAATAAGTCTCCAAGTTGAAATGATACCTTAATTAAAACAGTGTGGTACTGCTGTAAAACACAAATAGAGTGACAGAAAAGAATGTGGCACTGTACATCAGAGGGAGATGTTAGGATATATGGCTACCTGTTTGGAGAATGCAGACACCATAAGGGAAAAGTATTAATACAGATTTGATTATAAAATTTTAAAAGGTCTTTACATCAAAAGGCACCATAAACAAAGTTAAAAGACTAGCTCATGTGATTGGAATTCCTTATAATCACATTACAACTCATCAATGAGCAATTGCTGTATTCAGGTGTTATCTATCTCCTAACCAGAATGTGAGCTCTTGAAGTCCTTTGGTACATCTCTTATGGTATTTACTACTGTTTAAGCACATCCCATTGCCCAGATTAATCTTCAGATTAATACCAAATATCACACATAAGACCTCAAATAAATGGCTGCCTTAATAAATATCATATGCTGAAATCTGAAATGGATGCTACTTGTGTGGTTGTGCACATGAAACTAGATACTGTTCTTTTTTTCCATCTCTAACTTTAAAATTTCTTAAAATTTATCTTACTAAAGTTTTGTTTTAAACATTTTATTGATTTAATCATTTACCTTATTATTTAAAAAGTAACTATTATAAAAATAATGGATGCCCATTACAGAAAACTTAGATAATAAACAAAAAGGGAAAAAATTAAAAAAAAATCACTATTTTGGTGATTTTCTTTCCAGTCTTTTCTATGCACATATATGGACCATACTATACACAGTATCACTTTTTTTGTAAAGGGACAGATAGTAAATATTTTCAGCTTTGCAGGACATACGGTTTCTGTCAACTCTGCCAGTGCAGTGAGAAAATGAATGGGTAAGGCTGTGTTCCAATAAAACATCTTTTACAGAAACAGGTGACAGGCCCATGAGTGTAGTTTGCTGACCCCTGTTCTCTATTCTTCAATGCATTATTAATAACTGTTGAAAATTCTATTATACAAATCTATTGTTGGGTCTTTGCTCTACACCATGGTCTGTCCCATCCTTTGTACACATTCACATTTAGAAATAACTTCTAGAAGTAGAACTGTACATTCAAGAGTATGCAGCATTAAGGTTTTTGATCCTAACTTATTTGGCACGTTGTCCTCCAGGAAGAACCTGAATAATGAGGGAACCACATCAAGACCTTGGGCAGGGGCAAACTACAGCCAGGCCTGGCCAGCCTAAGGGCCAAATCTGCCCATGTCCATCTCTGTTTAAATATTATCTTCAACTGTGTTTGCCCTACAATGGCTACCGCTGATTTGAGTATTGCAAGACAGATCATATGGCCTACAAAGTCTAAGATATTTATTTACTATCTGGCCCGTTATACACAAAGTTTGCTGACTCATGGGGTAGAGTCCTCAAACAGAATGAACAGCAAATGCCAAAGCACAGAGACAGGAATTAGCTTAATGAATTCAAGACACAAAGGAAAGGCCACAGTGGCTAAAATGCAATGAACATCAAGGAAAGAGGAAGGAAATGAAGAGGTAGCTTAGGGCCATATTAAGTGAGGCCTTAGACCCAAGAAATTTGGGTTTGGATTTTATTTCAAGTGTAATGGGAAACTAATCTTGCTCATTTTAGGCAATGACATTATTACCTATCTCAAAAACCTATGAGTCCTTTTTGGTCTTTCCTTTCTTATCTAATTTCCTTCCTTTCATATTTAACCCCTCAATAAATTCTACTAATTTTATCTCAAAAATAAACCTCAAATCTGTCTATTTCTATTTCCTCTGCCATTCCCAGTACAAACTATCATCTATTGCCATAAAACTGGTTTCTCTGCTTCTAAATTTTCCCTGTGCAATCCTTTATCTTCACAGCAGCCAGAATAATCTTTTTTTGTCAGACATTTTTATTTATTTAAAGAAATAACATTGGTTATTGATTAGACATATATCATTATGGTTTAGGGTATGAGATATAGTGTCCAATGTGGTATCATTAGTTTAATAACAGCAGCCAGAATAATCTTAAAATAGAAATCAGACTAATTTATGCCCCTACCTCAAATTCTTCAATGGCTTCCCATCACAGAACAAACTCCAAACTTCCCATCGTCTACAGAGCTTAAAGTAAGCAGTAGTAAATGCTACCTTGATCCTGACTTGGAGATATACTCACTAATTCATTCAGACATAATGTGAATATTTGGTTTTAGATATATAATATTAAAGTCTATTTCCTCTTTACTAAAAGAGGAATGAGTGCTAAGTTTTGTGTAATGTATTTTTATCTATTGTCACTTAATTTTTCCTCCTTTGATCTACTGATAACTTAGACAAATAAATTTCTTAATATTGACCTATGCTTGTATTTCCGGGAAAAATCCATTGTTTTAGTATAATTCTATACTTACTTTGTAAATATTTTATTTAGGATTTTTGCACTTATATTCATAAATTAAACTGGCACATGGTTTCCTTTTCTGTGCTAACTCATTTTCGGGGCTATGCTAATTCTATAAAACAAACTAGAAGGCAAGGCAGATTTTTTCCTATGTTTTGGGACAACTTAAAGACCACAGAGTGATCTATTTCTTGAAAGTTTAGAAGATTTTTCTCTTAAGAAATCACTGAACTTGGCATTATAATGGTGGATGGAAAGTGTGGTAGTACTAATTTTTTAAGATTTCAACTTCTCCCAAGGCTACTGGTATACTGTTTCTCTCTCCCTTCCCAAATTTAGACTTTCCTAAAAAAGCATACATTTCACCAACTTTCATATTGGTATACTGTTACACTTAGTATTCTATTAAGTTTTTGAAATTAAACCTAGGAAAATTTCAACCATATGCAAAAGTAGACAGTATAACCTTCATGTGCTCATCACCTAAGTTTAATAATCTTCACCTCACAGCCAATCTTGTTTCATATGCTCACTTCCCCAACTCCTGTAGTTAATTATTTTGAAGCAAATCTCAGACATTATATCATTTTATCTGTAAATATTTGGGTTGTTATGATGTTTTAATCTCCTTCCTATCTGTGCTTATATCCTGTTTTGCTTTCCTAATGTTGTGGATTTGCTTTTGTCTGTTTTCCCTTGTTTTCTAATTCGCTGATTTTTGAAATTAATTTAATTCCTTCCTCTTGCTTTTTATAGGTTTACTCTGTAGTTCCTTTTTTTCTAGTTTCCTTCACTGAGTCCTTAGTTGCTTTGAGTTCTCTTATTTATTAATAAAGTTTTCTTTCAAGTATAACAATAACATTTAAGACACTACTATATTCTAGGCATTGTGCTTTACATGAAATTATCTCAGCTGATTCTCACCAATGAGGTAGGAACTATTATCCACACTGGATGAACAGACTAAGGCTTAAAGAGAACTTAAATAATCTGCTGCCCAAGTTCTTATAGTTTGGATGTGGAAATGGTCATGATGTTGGTGGACGCATAACCAGGTAATTTGGTTTGGGGAAGGAGAGTGCACATGAATGGTTGGTGACTGACTTAGGTAAAAAAACAGGAGGTGCTGAACCTTTTCATCAGACCCCAAAGGAAGAGGGCTGAGTATGGGGACCGTGACAGAGTTCCTGAAAACTTTTCTACACCATACATAACACCTGTCTGGCAAAACCCCAACCATGATTAAACCCAATTATTAACCATCCTCATGACCCCATGATGACTGAACCCTGTTGAAAAAAAAATCGACCCATATGACAAAAACTTAAAATTAACATGTTCTTAATTGATTCCACTGTATACTTTTTTGTGTGTGGATCAGACACTAAAAGATTTAATTTATAAGGATTTCCATCTAAGTGCAGGACAGTTAATTTTTTTAAGCACACATCCATCAATAGACAGTGTTATGAAGTGGTAAAAGCCTAAGGTTTTAAACCAGAAATGGGAAACAGGTTTCATGAAGATGATCAACTTGAAACAAATGGTAGTGACTTCCTAGAGCACTGAGCAGGATTTCCTAGAGTACTTTCAAAGTCCTGTCTAAATGGAAAGCATGCTATGTTTCACTCACAGAATCTCCCGTGGGCATGAAGAGAGGGTGAGAGGCAGCAGCACCATAGCCCCAGGTCTGAATTTTGCAGTAAGTCACAATATACCCTAGGTGGTATCACTTCTCTCCCTGTCCACACATTTTTTTTCTTGCTTAGCCTGAAGTTCTTTCTACTTAGTCATGCTTGTCTAAAATAGTTAAATTAAAATACTCATTTAGGTAAAGGGGTTACAACTTTCCATATGCCAGTATTTCAGGTTGACTCAACCAACCAACCATTCATACTTGAACACAATTAAGTCACTTTGCTTTCTTTCAAAATATGGATGAGATCACTGAAACTGAAGGAATGGGTATTGTGATGAATATACTAGAACAGAAGAGAAGCAATTTTGGGTCAGAGGCACCATACGAGGGAGGCAAGCCATGATAAAAAGGGGAGGTTTTTTTTTTTTTTTTTAAGCTCTTAGGGGTGGAGGAACAGGACACTAGGAAGTGAAAAAATAGCCCTGAAAGACAGCCAAAAATGTAGCAAAGGGAAACCTTTGCTTGTGCTTGGAAATTTTCCTGGTGTATACACTCTATTTAATTCCACCATGCAGTACTAATTATACTGCTATTTATCTCAGAAATATTTTCCTAAGTGGTATATACTTAAATCTATTAGGGTATTTTCCCCCAAACTCTGAGTGCTCAAATACACTCTCAACCAATGAGAGTTAGAACGGCAGACAATACACAATCAGTCAATAAGTGTTATTAATATACCATGGTACAAATTTTCCCTGCCAATGAGCACTCTACTGTTATTTTCCTGTGTTGAGTGAGTAATTCACTGCCTATTGTCTACTCTGCTAGGGCTTCTCTTTCCACAGTTTGTGTTTGAACCATGATGGCTGTAATAGGTGTGCAATGGTGTGCTGTTAACATGGCTGTTAAGGATCATTTTGGATGCTCAAATGCAAGTTTTAAGGCAGCTTTGTGTGAAGTAAAAGTTTTTACTTCAGTTAAGTAAAGACAGGAAAAGGTTGAACCTTTAGAAAGCCAGAAGTAAGGATAACAGCATTAAAATGCCAGAAGATGGAAAAGAAGTGGGGCCGAGTATGGTGGCTCATGCTTGTAATCCCAGCACTTTGGGAGGCTGAGGCAGGTGGATCACTTGAGGTCAGGAGTTTGAGACCAGCCTGACCAACACAGTAAAACCCCATCTCTAAAATACAAAAATTAGCTGAGTGTGGTGGCATGTGCCTGTGATCCCAGCTACTCGGGAGGCTGAGGCAGGAGAACTGCTTGAACCTGGGAGGCAGAGGTTGCAGTGAGCCACTGCACTCCAGCCTGGGTGACAGAGTGAGACCCTGTTTCCAAAATAAATAAATAAACAAATAAATAAATAAATAAGAAGTAGATCTAAGATATGGGAGACAGGCAGATAGCAGGGCAAAGAACAAAGGGCAAAAGAAGAGATTAAGTATGTGAAGAACAGAAAAATCCAGCCAGAACAGAACGGCTCTATCACAAATAGAAACCTAGGGGATATGTTCAAGAGACATCACAGGATTAACTCCATACACTAAGAAGGTCTGAGTGACAGTATTTAATGTTCAGGAGAAATCAGGCTCTCCTTTATGACTATCCTTTTAGTCAAACTGATTTAGCTATCTCCAACACATCTCACTTTTCCTCCCTTTGACTTTTGTTTACACCATTTTCCCATAAAAGTGCATTTACCCAAATGTTGACATTTACTTCTCAAAAATCCTGTACCATTTTTTAAGAATCAGGTTAAATTTCATGCCTTCTGTGAATTTTTGCCTGATCACACCAGTTACAACTACTTTTTAAATTTCACTTAAATTTTTATCAAAGGCTTTATAAAGGGTCAAAAAGCATTTCAAGGCTTGTAATGAGAAAGCAGCAGTACTCTATGCTCTTGGTACCCTTTCAGTTCTTTTCATTGTTCCCTCTGGTATTTGCCTTTATATGATAAATAATAACCTTATAATACTTTCTCTTGATTCATCAATTTCAGATATTACCTTTAGACATCCTATTACAGATGACTTGGCACTCATATCACAGATTTTAGTTAAATCAATATTTAGTCTTTACAATTATTATGACTATGTAAACACTGCTCACTGCCGAGGTAAAGAATATACTTTAGTTACATCTCTTGTGTACAATTTTTGTTTTTCCTTAAGTTTACAGTTGCTTTGTTTTTTAATTTGCTTGTATTTTCTTTGTATCTATTTCAAATTCTTCCTACTCTGCAACAGCCTCTCAAGTGAATTTTCAATACTCAAGCCTATTTAGATTCATCACTTCTATTCCCCCACCTCTTCCCCCAATCCTGTTCCTGGAGGCAGCATTCTTGAAATTATCTGTCTACTTCAATCTGGACTGAGTACTCTCTAAGCTTACTGAATGAACTAGTCTTCTGAAGCTTCCTTTAATCATAATGGGAAAAAACTTTCATCATGCTTGTAGTACTGGATCTTTTGTTGCCGAATCCCATGTCTCTCTTACTTAGTTAATAACCCTCTAGTGTTGGCAGAGCCCATTTTCCAGCAACTTCCTAAAATAGGTCCGTATCTGAAAATATCTTGGCTGAAAATCATTTTCACTGAGCATTTTAAAGGCGCTGCTCCTTGTTTTCTAACTTCTAATGCTGAAAAGTCTAATATTCTTCTATCCAATCTTTTATATAGGATTAAAAAAATCTCTAAAAGCTTTTAGGGTCTTCCCTTTATCACTAGTGTTTTGATATTTCAGAGATGAGCCTTCTTGAGAGTAGGGTTTTTTAAAATTTCTCTCATTAATAGGCTTTCAGAGGGATGTTGTAATCTGGAGACTCATGGTCCTCATTTTGGAAAATTGCTTTTTTTTTTTTAATTTGGTATTTTAGTATTCCACTTAATCTAAAAACATGATTATCATTATACCATTATGAAAGAAAAGATGCTGTCAATTAATATATATCATACTATGGATTATAACAACCATTCTGATTTCAGAGATATTACAATGTAAAAAAAAAATGTTTCTTATGGTATTTCTTTCCTGCTTTCTTCCCCTTCATTTCCTCTATTGTCTCTTTCTGGAATTCCTATTAGTTAGATGTTAGATTGCTCTTCTTTCTGTCTCCTACTTTCTACCTCTTATTGTTCTACTTTTTGAGAGCTTTCCTCAATTTTAGTTTGTAAATGTTCTACTAAAATACAAAACATTCCTATTATATTTTTAACTTCTAAGAGTTTCTTCTTTTATGATTTCTTTTTTATGGCAAGTTACTTTTTCTTAGGGAATCAATTTTGTCTCAACACTCAGAGGACACTAATTAAACTTGCTTTTTCCCTGCATTGTTTGTTCTTCCAAGATCTCATTCTTTTATACTGGAAGACTGCCTCAAATAACTGGTGATATTTGGCTTTCCATAAATATTTGAGAGTGAGGCATTAAGAAGTGGCCTGGAAGTTATGTGGCTTGTCAACTGGGAGGCTTTCTTATAGGTTAACTGGCCAACTAGGCAGCCTTTACACTAAAGGTCTCCCAAAGGACAGTATCTGACATTTCTTCAGTCACAACGCCCATCCTCCTTCCTGGAGGATATGGTCCCTAGTGGTTGGAATGGGACCAGGTCACCATTTAGCAATAGGTTTTCACTTGACCTCCCTGTTTCCAGCCCAGTGCCTTACCCTACTTCTTCCTGTGTCCAAGGTGCCCAAGTATACAGCTTCTCTGGTTTTCTCTGTGAAATACCTTCTGTCTCCAGAGGAGAGAGGAACTAAAAACTCTTTATATCAATATTCAACCAATCTCTGTTTTCAGCCCCATGCCATATGTCCATGTTCCACAGTACCTGGCGACCCCATTTTTGAGCTCTTCTGAGGCTCTGGGGGCCTTGAATAAGACTTGCTCACCATTAGGATATTCCTCTAAAATCACTTATGTTCTATTAATTTCATCTTGTTACCACTCTTCTATCTGCTTTTCATATTTATGTCTTGTGGTTCAAGTTACAGATATCTTCTGATTTCAAAGACCAAAGTTCTGATCTCTTATTCTCCTTGTTGTTTTGGGTGGTAATTTCGCAGAGAAGAAGAGGACAAAAACAACTTTATTTTGCCATTTTTAAAGCTGCAAGTTTCCCTTATATGCTTCTGTAACAACGAATGTAGCAGAGTACTTGGCACCTAATAGACATTCATTAACTACTTTGTTAACGAATGACTAGATGTAGTTAGAATATGGACTAAGCTACTATAAGAAAAAGATCCCCAAATGCGACAACTCAAACAAAGTAAGTGCCTTTTTCTTCCCCCCCCCTCACAGAGTAGTCCATAGGTTAAGAGCATACTTTTGGGTGAAGAGGTGTCACTAGACCATTAGGTCATTAAGGGACCCAGATTTCTTCTCTTATTATCCACCTTCTCTACTGTCTTGGCCTAGTCAAAAGTGGCTTATCATTACATTCTGCATTCTGGCCCATGGAAAAGGGGCCAATGAACCTGCAAGAAAGCCTACCAGCTGACGACCTCCATACATAAATTTATTATCTCACAGTTTTGGTGGACCAGGAATCTGGGCCAGCATCCATGTGAGCTTAGAAGCAGATCCTTCCCTGTCTCTAGAATGCAGGTTCTTGCAGATGTAAACGCTACTAAAGCCATGAGTAGGAGAAAGTACAAACCATTTAACATCACAATGGAAAATGCTTTTAGACTACAGAGAATAAAAAACTTGGAGGTTTTCCTTCTGATTGTTTTTACATTAGCTTACATGTAAATATCTATACTACAGACTAATGAAGTAAACTGCCTCAAATGGTTTTGGAGAGGGCAGGAATCTGAAGGCAGCTCAGGGCACTAGGCCCCATGCCTGGGTCCCTACGCTAGCTAAAACTTAATCCATTCATTCATTTAATTAACAAATACTTATTGAACACCAACTGGGTACTGGGCACAGACATAAAACAAGGAATAAGTCAGACTTGGTCACTGCCTCATTCAACTCACAGTTTAGTAGGGAATATAGACCAAGTAAATAAGCAATGGAAGCTGGTATGGTGTTGCCTTTTAAGGTATGCACAGGCTCCTGTGGCAGCAAAAAGGAAAAACACTTAACTCAAGGTGAAAGTGGAAGTGGTAGTTGTAAAGGGAAGACATCTCAGTTGAAATGACACCTAAACAGATCTGAAAGATGACCACGAATTAAGTAGTGGGGATGGCGGTAAGGGAAAAGAATTCTGGGAGAAGGAACATTGTCTTTGAAAGCCCATAAGCAAAAGAGAAGCTGATACATTTGAGTGACTGGACTTTCAGTAGAGGGTAGAGGTGTGCGGCTAGAGAGGATGTGGAGAGAAGTATGCAAAGCCTTATTACGCAGGGCCTGGTAGGTCATGTTATGGAGGTTGGGTTTTTATTTAAAGGAACCATAAAACTATGGAGGTGTTTTAAGCAGAAGGTTAAAATGATCTTATTCTTCCACAACTGACATAATGTTCATGACAATTTGTTTGATTTCTGAAAAGTTAACACTCCTAAGATGCTAAAAAACAGATAGAAACACCTAACATTTTAAATATACATATGCAATAACCAGATGGAAAACATAGCAGAAAAAAAAATCCCACTTACGACATAACAAAGACTGTAAAACTATAAAATACCCATAACTTAACAAATGCACAAGAACTGTATGTAAAAAACTATAACTTTTTTTTTTTTTTTTTTTCAGACAGGGTCTCATTCTGTCGCCCAGGCTGGAGTGCAGTGGCATGATCATAGCTCACTGCAGCCTCAAACTTCTGGGTTCAAGTGATTCTCTGCCTCAGCCTCCCAAGTAGCTGAGACCACAGCATATGCCACCACGCTTGGCTTATTTTTAAATCTGTAGTAGAGACAGGGACTTACTATGCTGCCCAGGGTGGTCTCGAACTCCTGGGTTTAAGCGAACCTCTTGCCTCAGCCTCCCAAAGTGCTGGGATTACAGGCATAAGCCACCACGCCCAGCCAAGAAACCATAAAATTTTGATAAAGAATGTAAAAGAAAATCAGAAAAAATGAATGTCCCTGAATGTGAAGACTCAATATTGTTAAAATAACTTTTCATGTTAATCTGTAAATTTAAGGCAATTCTCATAAAAATCCCAATAAATTTTTCAGAAGTACTTGATGAACTGATTGTAAAGTTTATCTGGAAGATTAAATGTATAGGACTACATTTATAAGACTACATATAAGACTTTTTACAAAAGTAAAAAGGTGGGAAGGCTTGCTTTACCACATTAAAAAAAAACATATAATAAAATGACAGTAATTGAAAAAGTATGTAAAGTCAAAATATTCAGGGGGATTGTGGGTTGAATTGTGCCCTCCAAAAAGGTATGTTCAAGTAATCCCCAGTAATGGTGAATGTGACCTTATTTGAAACCAGTGTCTTTGCAGATGTAATTAAGATGAAGTCATATTGGAGTGGGATGGTCCCAATCCAATGACTAGTGGTCTCATGAGAAGAGGGAAATTTGGACACAGACACAAACAGAGAGATCATCTGATGCCCGAGGCAGAGAGTGGAATGATGTATCTACAAGCCATGGAATGCCAAGGATTGCTGGCAAACACCAGAAGCTGGAATACGCAACGAAGGAACCTCCCCGAGAGCCACCTGTTGTTTTAAACCACCCAGTTTGTGGTAATTTGTTATGGCAAAGCAGGAAACTGATACAAGGGGTATAAGGCAATTTTATACATGATAAAAGAGGTATCTCAAACGAGTAGGGAAATAACAGATTTTATTTATTCAATAAATAGAGGTTAGGGTAACAGGCTATCTATTTGGAAAGAAAAGTGAGATTTCTACCTCAGACCAGGTACTAAATTCCAAGTGGATCACAGATCTAAATGTAAAACAAAACAAAAAACACCAAAAAACTATAAAAGATCAAAATGTAAAAGGATTATTTTTATAACCTTAGTGTAGGGAAGGATTTTCTAACCAAAGCATGAAACCCAGAAGCCAGATGTGACCATTTAAAAATGACAACTTCTGGCCAGGCACAGTGGCTCACGCCTGTAATCCCAGCACTTTGGGAGGCCGAGGCGAGCAGATCACAAGATCAGGAGTTTGAGACCAGCCTGACCAATATGGTGAAACCCCGTCTCTACCACAAATACAAAAATTAGCCAGGCGTGGTGGCGCGTGCCTGTAATCCCAGCTACTCAGGAGGCTGAGGCAGGAGAATCGCTTGAACCCGGGAGGCAGAGGCTGCAGTGAGCCGAGGTAGTGCCACTGCACTCCAGCCTGGATGACAGAGCAAGACTCCGTCTCAAAAAACAAACAAACAAACAAACAAACAAAACAAAAAACAAAAAAAAAACTTCCGTACATACTACAATGAAAGGCACATAATCAATGTTTAAAAAAACATATTACAAGATATATAATAGACATGGAGTTAATATCCAGAATATATACAGAGATTGTACAGACCAATAAGGAGACAAGAAGTAACCCCAAAGAAAACTGAGCAAAACATAAAATAACAAACGCCAATAATGATGGATACTCAACCTCACTAGTAATGAAATGAGATGCAAATTAAAATGGGAAAGTCAGCCAGGCATGGTGGCTCAGCCTGTAATCCCAGCACTTTGGGAGGCCAAGATGGGTGGATCACTTGAGGTCAGGAGTTCGAGGCCAGCTTGGCCAACATTGTGCAACCCCATCTCTACTAAAATTGCAAAAATCAGTCAGGCGTGGTGACGGTTGCCTGTAATCCCAGCTACTCAGGAGGCTGAGGCAGGAGAATGGCTTGAACCTGGGAGTCGGAAGTTGCAGTGAGCTGAGATCACACCACTGCACTCCAGCCTGAGCAGCAGAGCGAGACTCTGTCTCAAAAAAGAAAAAAAGAAAAAGAAAAAAAAGGAAAGTATTATTTATCTAGAGTCACTCAAATTAAAAATATTTTCTGATAATACCTAGTGTTGAGTAGGCAATACTCAAACAGGTATTCTCATATACTGAAATTTTGATGGAAAATTTGATAAATGTCTATTGATTTAAATGTTTATACCCTTGGTTTCAGTACATCCTTTTCTAAGACCATATCCTACTGAAACACAAATTCACAAAAATAGGGGAAAATTACATTAAATATAGGATATTCATAAAATAGAATACTGTAACTGTGTAACCACTTTAAAAAGAGGTAGATCTGGCTGGGCATGGCGGCTAACACCTGTAATCCCAATGCTTTGGGAGGCTGAGGCAGGAGGATTGCCTGAGGCCAGTTCAAGACCAGCCTGGGCAACATAGCAAGACTCCATCTGTACAAAAAACACAAACATTAAAAAAAAATTAGCTGGGTGTCGTGGCATGTGCCTGTAGTCCTAGCTACTAAGAAGGCTGAGGTGGGAGGGTTGCTTGAGCCCAGGAGTTTGAGGTTACAGTGAGTCATGACTCTACCACTGCACTCTAGCCTGGCTGACAGGGAGAGAGACCTTGTCTCAAATAACCCCCAAAACAAAAAAACAAAACAAAGAGGTAGTTCTATATGTATTGTCATACAAAGATGTTCAAGACATGTTAAGTAAAAAGAACAAGTTGCAGAATATGTATTTTGTAAACGTAAATAATAATTATCTTATGTACAAAATATCAAGACGACTATAACTTAGCTGCTGACAATGGTTATTCTGTGAGTGGTGGTAGGGAACAATTTACTAATTCATTTATGTGATATTTAATGAGTGTCCATTATGTGCCAGGCACATTGGTTTAGTTACTGGGGATTCAGGAGTGAACAACAACAAAAAAACCAGATGAGGAAATGGTGAATATCCACTTTCTATGTTAAACGTATCTGTAAAGTATGACCTTTATATGTCTGTCTTTAACAAATTTACGTTCAATTTGGTTATTTAAAAACATAAGCTTAAGGTCAGGCGCAGTGGCTCAGGCCTGTAATCACAGCACTTTGGGAGGCTGAGGTGGGCAGATCACCTGAGGTCAGGAGTTTGAGACCAGCCTGGCCAACTTGGTGAAACCCCACCTCTACTAAAATTACAAAAATTCAAAAATTAGCCAGGTGTGGTGGTGAGCGCCTGTAATCCCAACTACTCAAGAGGCTGAGGCAGGAGAATCCTGTGAACCCAGGGGGCTGAGGTTGCAGTGAGCTGAGATTGCGCCATTGCACTCCAGCCTGGGCGACAAGAACAAAACTCCATCTCAAAAAAATCCCCAAGAAACAAAAAAACATAAGCTTTAGGCACTAATGAAAAACTTTCAACAATATAAAGCAATTTGTTTTATCATTCTCTTAAAATCACTCTTATCAAACAGTTTTTAGAAAGGTCCCTGGCATACTCAATAATATAGTCTGGTGAAGTTAATGTGAAAGGATCGACAAGTTTCTAATACTGTAAAATGATTACTCTGCTCAGTTGAAAAATAATAATAATTTTACAGTATTTCATTTATCTATACCCTTTGTGACAAAATATTTTACTTACGGTTTGTGGGTTAATCTCCTCCTCTCCCATAGGTTCATCCATAATTTGCTGTCCATTCTGTGAAAAGCACAGCAAGCAGAAAGTTACCAAAACAGACCTCACATCAGTTAAAGTTAAATGAAGGCAGACAAAAAAAAAAAAAAATTGTGGAAGATTTTCACCCCTAAAGGGCTCTAATGAAGTAGAACCACCATATGAGTATGCAGTTGCTAAATTTGCAACAGGATGTGCTTCAAAAGTTAATTATTTGAAACTATAAAGACATTTTTTCATGGAAATCATATAATAAATGATTATTACCTTTCCACGTGAGCCCTTGAGTTTAATAGTTAAATGCATTACAAATGGTCTCATTTAAGCCTCACCAAACATCATTTACAACAGTGTATGGCAAAACACACTCTAAATTCCAACTCCATTCATAATTAATCAAACGAACTGATTAATTATTTCAGAGAAAATTAAGCCCAATCTCTACATCAAAATAAATTCCAGATGGATTAAACATTTAGATGTGAAAAAATAAAATTATACAAGTATTAGAATATAGGTGAACAATACTCATGGGGTAAAGAGGGTTGAAATCATAAAGAAAAAAATGACATTTGAATCTATAAAAGTTTAAAACTTCTGCCAGACACAAAACAAGATAAAAGACAAACTGATTACAAAAAAAAGGCAACATATAACAAAGGGTTTGTATCCTCAATACATAAAGAGCTTTGTTTTACAAACCTGTAAGAAAAAACGATGAACCTCAACAGAAATGAGCAATAAGGGAAAAAAGAGTTCAGCCTTAGTACTCATCAAAGAAATGCATTTAACCCAAAGACACCTTTTGCCTTTCAAATTGGTAATGATTTACAAAACAAAAACAAAAACAAAAACAAAAAACCATTCAGTATTAACGAGGGTACAGGGGAGAGAGCACTCTGGACATACTGCTGGAGAAAGTGTGAATCAGCACAAACTTTCAGGAAGGCAATCTGAGTCTGTATTTTAAAAAAAAACAAAATACCACACATAAAATTTTGAAATGTCTCATTGATTCTACTTTTTTAAAAAAAGTAGACAAGTGTACAAAGATGTACATACAAGAATGCTCACCATAACTTTTATTCCAAAAAGAACTTCAAATTGGAAACCTAAATTCCTAACAATAGAGAACTAGTTAAATATATTATGGTACATCCTTATAATGGAATACTATGCAGTCATTAAAATGATAAAGATGTAAATTCATTGACATGGAAAGACAGTCACATGTAAGAAGTGAAAAAGCAGTTTACAAAACAATATGGATTGTAATGATCCCATTCTAAATAAATATATACATATTTCAATGTATATATTTTTATGGGAAAATCTCTGGAAGGATATACACCAAAATGTTAACAGTGGTTATCTCTGGGTGGCAGAATTTTAGACAATTTAAATTGTTTATTTTTGCTTATTTGAATATTCTAATGTGTCTACAATGTCTATAATGAATATGTATTATTTGTGTAATTTTTAAAAACCACAAAAATGGAAGTCAGGAACACATAGTTTCTTCTCTCACTCCCTTACTGGAAAAAGGAGTAGTCCTAACTATTAATTCAACAAGTATACAAGGATCTAAGCTAACCATCTTTGGAGCATTATCACCTGGGAAATAAAAGGCAGCCCACCTATCACCTCATACCTCACATGAGGCAGCTGCTCTAAATATGAACTCCCCTCTTTGTTCTTCTCATCCCTATTTACCATCCATCCATTCATTCATTTCATTTCATTCAAGCTATGTTCTAGGCACTGAGCTGGAGATAAAAGTTAATAAAACATAGCCCCTATCTTAGAAGGTCTGCTGACCTTATACAAAGGGCACCTTTCATTTTCACCACTCATAGAAGATGTTCCTAGATTAGGGAATGCCTATATAATACTATGAAGCACAGAAACAGTGCCAAAATTCAGGAAAAGGTAGGGAGGCAAGTATAAAATCTTTATTTTCCTAAGGTATGTTCAAAGGCTATAACACTGCCCATTTCTTTGGTATAAAGATACTCATGTTATCTCCGGAATATTTCTTTTTCCTCAAAGTGACAACCATTTATTCAACTGATTGACTACTGGTTGTTCTTATCCAAATCTCCCATAGAACTAGCTCCTAACAACTGTGGCTCTGTTGTCAGACATAGAGATTCAAATTCCTATTCTTACCCTATTAATTATGAAGTCTTGGACAGGTTCTTTCAACAATCTAAGCTTTTCAGTTTCTTCATATGGAAAATGAAGATTGAAAAGTCTCATCTTTAGAGGGTTGTAGTAAAGACTAAATGAGTTAAATGATATAAAACCCTAACCATAGTATGTGGCACTTAGTAAACAATCAATGTCAGTTAGTTTTCTTACGTCCAAAATTCAATTACCTCACCTCTGGCCCACCAATCTGCTCCCTCTCCTATATTTGTCATCTTAATGAATGGCACGATCATTCATCTAGCAGCCCAAACCAGATTTTTTCATTAATTGTAAACAGTTATCTTTCTGTAACACAGACTTGCCCCCATGACTCTCCATTGTTTGGCGTTTAGAACCCTCAGTCTAACTTGAGCTACATGTACGTTTTTCATAGGAATAAAATTTAAGAACCATCTGTTCCTTGCAATTTTTAATGTATGCAAAGCAAGTGTCACAACTTATAACTTACTTTTAAAGAAAACTGGTACAGGAGAAACAGCACTAAACTTGGAATTCGCAGACCAAGGATAGAGCCCTAGGCTGCTGCTTATAAGCTTTATGATTTGAGGCAATTCAGACTTTCTCTTAGCCTATTACTTTACCTGTTCAAAATAAGGATACTTGTCCTAGCTACCCAAAGGATTATTACCAGGCTCAAAAACGAGGTAATTCAGAAGAAAGAACTTTATAAATGTTAAAGAGCTGTACCAATGCACATTATTACTAAGGTGAGGTAGCTTCATGAGGATAAAATACTCTGTAAAGTCCTTTTGATCTTGGAATTTAAAAAATCTTTGAATTGATAAGGCATCTCAAAAGTCTTCTGTTCCTACTACACATAATACGTTTCAATTCTTTCTACTCCGTTCTTACTTACGCTTAAATACTACCAGGACAAGAATGTACTACCTCACTAGGCACTATAATATCTCTGAAAAAGTACTGCCTGCTACATGAAATTTTTCATTATATAGCAACTTTCCTCAGCTGTGAATTCTCTTTAAGAGGATTACTAATAAATGATGACTAACTTGCCTGTACTCTATCTGCAAAGTCACAGGAAGTAAATCTACATCTATGACTCTAATCCACCCTGAGTCTTGTCTTTTCTAGATAACTTAAGTTCCTTCAAACATTTCTTTAAGACAGGTAAGACTCATCACCATCTTCTTCTCTGAACACACTCCAAATCATCTTAAAGGGTGGTATATGGAGTTGCATGTAATTAACATTTCAACCCTCAAACGACCAATGCAGAGTAAAGGTCATATTATCTCCCTTGTCCTAGAAAATAAACTTATGCTAATGCCGTTCACATATGCATTATTTTTGGAATGCCCTCAACACAATGCTGACATATCAAGTTTTCTGATTAAATCCTTGTCTTCTTGCACTGCAACCACAACCTGCATCCTCTATCCATACCTGTTGTTACTCTTAGTTCCATGAATAAAACTTTATTTAAAATTTTTGATTCATCTTTTTCCAGCTCTCATCCATTGCTACAGTCTCTATACATTAGATTCCCAATCTGTCAATCAGCCTCTTCACTATTTTCAGCTTCACGTCATCTCAAATTTTACAATAAACTTTCTTTTCTCAAATACTCACCCAGCTAATAGTATAGTATATACTAACAAAGCAACCTAAGAAAAAAATTGAGTGAAACATAATCTGAAGGGTATTTTATGCTCTACTTTTTGTAAAAATAGCTACCTCCTGAGTTTGGCAAAAATTTAAAATGTTGAACAATTTAATTTTTAAAGCAGCGAGCCAATGTTATCCTACATACCAGTGAAGCTTTACAAAGCTTTTTCTACCAAAAAAAGCACCTTTATTTAAATGAAACTTTTCTATCACTTCATCAAAACAAGGATTCAAATGTTATCTATTAGAAATGAGCAGAGTTACTTCTGCAGTTAAGTTTCCCATTTGGAAAATGATCGTTGGTTTTATTAGAGATTAGGTTACATGGATTATGGGTCTTACTCAGTATTTTACTTTCTATTGTTTCCTAAGTTTAAGGAATAGTACTTGTTAAACAAGAAAATATATTTCTCTAATTTTAAAAAACAAGTGGGAAAAAATGTGTTCTAAAGCTGGTCAGTACCACGTTTAAACCCCAATTCTGTCACTTACTGGCGTAGTTACCCGAACTTGGGTAAGTTATTTAACATTTTGAGCCTCAGTTTCTTCACTCACAAGATGCACATAGTATCTCTCTCACAGGGATGTTGTAATTAAAAAGATCCACCAAGAGACAGTCTATGTTCAGTAAATGTTACTTTTCCTCTCTTTTGCCTCAATTGACTGTGTAACATTACATTTCTACAGGTAACTTCTAAAGATGTAATGCAATGAAGAAGTATAGGAGAGTGTTGAAACACCTGTTCCATCATTCACTACAGTCAATTTTCCACTAAGCAGGGTGGAAGAGATCATTTATGTATGTGCTATATTTTTATACAATGTAGCTAGAGAATGAGTATGGACAAAAAATAGTTTAAAAGTGAGGCAAATGTATTTATCCTCTCTCATCCCACCATAATGCCTTCCAGCCAAAAAATTTCAGAGCCTGGCAGATTGTATATATGCAAATGTGATGTGAAATACTGGAAAAGGTTAGGAAATGCTAATCATGCTTTACTTTGTTAGCCTGAAATGTGTATAAAGTCACACATTAGATAACCTACAATATGGGTCTCATCAGAACAAATCAGATAAAGGAGACTGTTCCCTTGACTTTCAGCAGGAATTGTTTTCAATGTTGTAAAAAATTATCACCTAAGATCATCTTCCAGGCTTAAAGAGAAAGAACAATTCCAATCAGTATTTCTGAATCAAGGTTTCAGGAACTCTAGAGTATTCCTAAATATTTTATGGAAAATTCTGAGGTTAAAAATATTTTATTAATTTAAAAACTTTCATTTTAAGCAACTTTATTAAGCAGATTGCTTTGTTGTAATGGCATGATACAACAATGTACTTTTCCAGGCTGCTGTTTGATACCTCTGAAAATATATAATTAGTTAAAAAATACTTTGATTTCAGTAGGAGATCATCATGTATAAGTATGCTAGGACCAAAAGATGATCTGTGACTGATAAAATGCTACCTTGAACTCAGCAGGGTATATCATCTACTGACATTCTCCTACCTAGAAATGAAATGGACGTACAGACATTAAGAGAAGAATCTTCAGAGAGAGTAACAGTCTGAAATAACAGGAAGGGAAGAGGAAAAGAAAAGATCCAGAGCCCTAGTATATTAATATGGAGACCCAGGTTGTAGGAATGAGCAAGGACCATACTTTTTTTTTTTTTAATACCACCCTCAGGTTTTCACAAGTATATCTACCTTCCAAACTCCCTGATATCAGCAGTGGTTTTCCTGTCCAAAAGCTTACACAATAGGAATTCCATCATGAAGGTGCTGAGCATGAGGCATTAGAAACCTCTCTCAAACTTTGGTTAAGATACCATCAAATTGTTCAGAATCCAAAGAATCTTCTATGCAATCACATTGAAACAATAAGAAACAAGCACTTTATATTCTTAATAAGGAATGTATATAATCCTTACCAATGTGACAGGATTAAGAATCAGCTCCTCATTTATCCTAAGGAAATATCAGAGATGTGCATAAAGACTTATGTACAGTGATATTCATCATACTCATTATACTGAAAAATAGAAAACAATCTAAATGACCAACAAGGGACTGGTTAAATAAATCATAATACATCTATTCATATGTAGGAATACTATGCAATGGTTAAAATCAGGGCCTCAAAGAAAATTTAATGATGCAAAAAATATGCTTGCAATATATTAAATTAAAAAGGATACAAATATATAGTATGACCCAATTTTGCATCCCCTCCTCCCAACATGTGTGCATGTAACTGGCAAAACATATATAAAATCTTATCAGTCGTTACCTGGGTCATAGGATTTTCTTCTTTGTAATGTATTTTCAAAGTTATATGCACTTATTATGTATTAATTTTATAAAGAGAAAAACAATACATGTAATTAGAAAAATCAGTTTATTTCTAGTTAAGGTGCCCTTATGCCTGCTTTACTATTCCTCTAGCTACTTAAGGTCTGTTAGTACCCAACACTGTTCTATTTTCTAGATGAGGGTAGGAATGACCTCTGGTTATATTTACATTTTTATGTTTAAGAGGACACTTTCAGAAACTTTTTTTTTCCTGGTCCTGTGGTTGTGGCCAAGTTTCAGGCCGGGATCCACCTCATGTTTTTTGAAGTGTTACCGTCTAAGGGGGATTCTGCTTATGAAACAAGAGTATGTTGAGATAAGAATAAATAAATGAAAACATAGTAGCCAAAATTAAATCTGCATTGTGAATAGCAAGTATTAGAATTGACACTACAGAAAACGAAATCCATGCCACAGAGGACAAACTTGAGTAAATGAGAAAAAAAAAAAAAAAAGAAAGAAAAGATTTAAAGAAACTATGGAAGACAGACATAGAAATAATCTATGAATAACAGATGTTCCTAAAGAAAAAAAAAACAGGCAGTTTAATCAATCAAAAGTATAAGAAAACTTTCCAGTTCTGAAAAAAAAATACCTGAGACTGGAGACTGAGAAGGTTCAACAGAGATCATCAACACCAAGACATGTCCTGGCAAATGTTTTTAAATTTCAAGGATAAAGATATAATCCTACAAGCATACAAGCAGAAAAAAATAGGTTATTTCAAAGGAACTGAAATCAGACTGACCTCAGATTTCTCCTCTGCAACAATAAAATGCCAGAAGACAATGAAGTAATCACTTACAGAGAATTGAAAAGGAAAAGTTATGATCTAAGAATTTTATACCTCATCCTAGTTTTTCATGTTCAAAGGTCACAGGAAATTATTCTTAGATCTGCAAAGTCAAATTTTCACCATCCTGGTAGTTTTTTTTTAAAAAATAAATTGTTCAAAGGTACATCCTAGACCATCAAAAGAGAATAAGAGATAAAGAATATTGAGGTAGGAAAGAATTGGTGAAGTATACTGACACCAACCTAATATCTAGAAATAACTGAGTAAAATAGTTAATCCCACTAAAAGAAAAGGGTTCAATAGTGAAGAATAATTGATAAGTATATAAACAATATAAAAGAAAAAACACTTCAGAAAGTTCAAAGTAGGATTTGTAACGTCAGGTTAAATTAATGTGAACTCAAAATAAAAGAGGTAGTGGGAGAAGCCAAGATTCTAAATTCTCTTTCCTAGAAGGATATTTTAAAACCATTAGTTTTAGTAGTTATCCAGTAAATACAAATTTTGGAATGTTTTGAAAAACCATACAGTAACCAAGAATAGATATTACAGTTCGAATCACTAAAGATAATAACTGGCAGAGACTGTTAATAATACTTTATGCAGGCATCACATTCAACTCTAAGAACATGAGTCAGGTATAATTATTTCTATTTTATAGTTGAGGAAACCAAGGCTCAGCAAAGTTAATTACTGAATGGCAGAAGCAGGATTCAAACCCAGATCTTTTTAGCTCCATAATTCATTCTTCTATATTTCATAAGCTCCTCAAACAAAACAATTTATATGGAAGAAGAAAAAAAACCTCACAAGAATAAAAAATGTAAAATAACATGACGGAAACCATTCCAAAAGTAATAATGTAAGAAGTGTAAAGTTTAAAGTGTTTAATTACACAAGGAAGTGGCTTACTGGATATTAGATGTTATTAAAGAATTACTGATGTTTTATGAGTGATGATAGTAAGGTCCTTATGAATTTTAAAAGTCTATCTTTTAAGAAGTATAAATGCAAATGTTTATCGGAGGGTGGCTGGTGGAATGAGAAGAGGAAACAGAAATGGAACAAGATTGGCCATGAGTTTGATAATCCTTGAGGCTGGGTTATGGGAATATGTTGGTTCATTACACTAGTCTCTCCAGTCTGGTATGTGTTTGAAATGTTTGATAATCATAACTTTAATAATCAGGTTATATTTTTTAAAAAGTAAACCAACAACTATTTACTACTTTAAAGAGAAACCCAAACCAAACAGATAAGTATAAAAAAAAAAATAAAACAAGCGTTTATAACATTAATACCAAAAATAAAATGTAAGGCAAAAACCTTAAGCTGAGTAAAAAAGTCATTTTATTTGGATTAAAGATATAATCAATATTGAATACACACAGTAAAAATGATTGCTATCACTTACTGAGCTCTTACCACACACCAGGCAAATGCTAAGGACTGTTATCTTTGATGCTTCTTAACAACTCTGTGAGGTATTATCACCAGTTTACAAATGAGGAAATTAAGCCAAGATAGGTATGTCAATCTTTCTAAGCACTGGATCCCCAGTCCCCTAGCAAAATGCCTGGCACACACAGTAGGTGTTCAATAAATATTTGTTGAATACATGAGAAAGTCTAATATACTGCCTAAGGCTAATAAGTAGAGCTGAAATTCAAACCCAAATCTAATTCTAAAACCCCTACTCTTTTGTTTTTTGTTTTGAGATGGAATCTGGATCTGTCACCCAGGTTGGAGTGCAGTGGCACAATCTCGGCTCACTGCAACCTCTGCCTCCCGGGTTCAAGGGATTCTCCTGTCTCAGTCTCCTGAGTAACTGGGACTACTGGTGCGTGCCACCACATCCAGCTAATTTTTGTATTTTTTTTTTCTTTTAGTAGAGACTGGGTTTCACCATGTTGGTCAGGCTGGTCTCGAACTCCTCACCTCAAGTGATCCACCCATCTCGGCCTCCCAAAGTGTTGGGATTACAAGCATGAGCCACCACACCTGGCCCTAAAACCCCTACTCTTAATCACATAAAAATCTTTTAATAATATTCCATAGTAAGAGTGCAGAGGTTTATTTCCTTCTATGTATTTTCTACAATTGGCATGTCTCACTTTTTAAGCAAAAAAGTCATTAAAAACAGTAAATGCATAATAGTATTGAACATTTAACCATAACTAAACCAACCACAAAACACAAAAACAGATGCTTTGGAGAATATAACATAAACTAAACGGAAAGAAGATGGATGGGAAAATTTTAGTGCACTAATATCAACTAGCATAATAAATAAGGACAAAGCATTTGAAATAATTTATATTAGAACAGGTAGATACTGAATTTTATAAGGTAAAAAGAATATGGGTTGTTTTCAACTTTTAAGTTTCTATGAAAAGTTATAAAAACTGACCATGTCACCTAGGATGGAGTGCAGTGGTGCAATCTTGGCTCACTGCAGCTTCAAACTCCTGGCCTCACGCAATCCTCCCACCTCAGCCTCCGAAAAGTGCTAGGATTACAGGCCAGTTTAAAATTCTTAACGGCAGGAATTACACAGGTCACATTTTCTGATTACAATAAAATATTAAATAAGGAAATAAAGCACTCACTCGGAAATTAATATTCTTCTAAATAACTACTGGGTCAAGGAAATAAGTAACAGCTATCATTTATTCATTGCCTATTTTGTTCAAACTACAGTGCTACCTGTGTTACACATATTCTCTCACTGAATCCCAATTAATAATTAAAAATCATCCATGAGGTAAGTTATTACATATAGTAGAGAAGAAAAAAAGTTAGGTTGAGATTTTAATAACTTGTCCAAGATCATAGAGCTATTAAATTTGCAGATAAGATAATTAAATTCAAGTTCAAATACAAAGCTCCTACTACTTACATATAAATGCTGTTATACTGCTGTTAGAATTCACGTACAAGCATCTAGCTATGCTCATTTTTCTCCATTCATAAAATAGTTTTGTAATAAAAGTAGAGAAAGCTAGAGTTCTTCAGCACAACATGTTCTGAAAGTATTTATTTGTTAAATATACTATTCTAGGAAGGTTATGGTTCATTTTTCTATCATTGAGCAGATAAAATACTTCAAATTACATAATCTCCTAAAAGGGATTGCTTTAAATATATCATTTTTATTAGGAATGAAAAATGAAAGAAAACATAAAAATTAGGTAAACAAAATAGGGAATATAAGGAAAACATGACTTGCCACTACATTTATTTCTAAAAACTGGTGTATCCTTGGAAAAGTTGCTTTTTTCTGGTATTTATCTGTAATCCATAAGAGTTCTATGGAATCTTGGCCAGCATGGATTTGAAAGTCTGCCACTAACTGTGGGCAAGCCCCCAAGCCTCTTTAAGTTGTGGTTGCTTCATCCATAAATATGTGACTATCCAGGAGCTCTCCCAGCTTGAAAGTTTTACGATCTTCTATAAAACTTTAAGGATTAAAGTTATTTAAAATTTTGGGGGGTTTTCGTACCCAAGGAAGTTACTGATTCTATGTTTAAAGCTGTTTTTAACGTTACTTCTAAGCATAACTTTTTCTCCCACTTCTGCATTCAGAATAGTTTTATCTATACCTGTCAATGGTGCTTTTGTTCCCCAATGTAAACGTAGATAATGCCAAAGAACTCACTGTACGAATGTTGTCAACTAAAAGAAAAAAACACAATATTGGTTTTTGTGCAGATTAAGGGAACTTAAAGCAATTTTATAATTTCCACAATCTGATCTATTATTTTACTAGAGAAAATTAGTAAAGCATCAATTAAAAAAATTGAGATCTACTCCTAATCCTATTCCTGCTTCTCCAATACCTTCAAACCCTCTTAGTACACAATGGAATTGGTAATATTTTCCAATCTGCCTGATGATCAAAATTACCTATGGTTCCTGTTAAAGATATATTACCTGGACCTATCTCAGCCCAACACTGAATCAGAATTCCCAGAAGCCCCATTGTTAAGTATATTATTTTTTAAACAGGCACCTTAGAGGATGCCTGTGATTACACAAGACTGGGAGGCCAGGCGCGGTGGCTCACACCTGTAATCCCAGCACCTTGGGAGGCCGAGGCAGGTGGATCATGAGGTCAGGAGTTCGAGACCAGCCTGGTCAACATGGTGAAACCCCGTCTCTACTAAAAACACAAAAATTAGCCAGGCGTGCTGGTGCACGCTTGTAATCCCAGCTACTCAGGAGGCTGAGGCAGAACAATCACTTTAATCTGGGAGGCGGAGGCTGCAGTGAGCCGAGATCGCGTCATTGCACTCCAGCATGGGCAATGGCACGACTCCATCTCGGAAAAGGAGAAAAAAAAAAAAAAAAAGGGAAATCCCAATGTAAAGATCATGAGCTCTGGAGCCTGATACATCAAGTTTCAAAGCCTGGCTTTGTTCTTTATTATAGGTGTGACTTTGGGTAAGTGACTTAATACGAATCTCAGTTTTCTAATCCATAAAATTTGGATCCTAATTATGCTGGAGGTTGTGGTACAGTTCAGTATGCCCAACCACACTGGGTGTTTAGGAGGTGTCAGCTTCTCTTTCCTCCTGCTCATCTTGTCAGGGGAAACGACAATTACTATTATTTGAGGGGATTTTGAAGAGCCCTTTGCCCTAATGGGTCCACTTCCACTTCTAGGGCTAAAAATCTGAGTTCTGGATAACCCTTTAAGATATTACTTGGGTTGGCTAATTCAGGAGTCCTACAAACAAGTTAAATGATTTATTCTGGTTTCCAGAGGTTTAATGAAGCCCTCCTTCCAAAATAGATACACCATTATGCTGGGCTTCAAAGTCCAAGCTTTTATTTGCTGTGACTGTGGCAAAAATCATTTAAACCTCTGTTTCCCCATCTGTAAGACAAACGATGCTAAATGTCTACTGAACTAATAAACATTATTGATAACATAACTATTAATTAACACTTAAACATATATATTCTTACAAACACCTTTATGTACAAAAAGATAGCGTTAATAAGTTACAAGGAAAACGATACAATGGTACTTGCTCAAATACACAATAAATCAGAACCTGTTTAACAGAATTCTTGTTTGTGTAATATCAACTGCATCTCAATACAAAGTGTTTTAGGCATGTTTTTAGGTGAATTGACTTAGGAAGAAACAATCCAAATGATCCACTCTAATTAAAATATGTATATATATATTTAAAACTCACCCTAGGTTTAAACATAACCTAGTAGCAAAGCCGTCAAAACTAATTTCTGAAAAGATAACCACAAATGTAGTTTCTAATTAGAGTTCCATGATTAATTCTACATGCATATTTATTAAGCATAAATAAAGAGTATTAATAGGAATGCTTTACTAGGCTGGGAGCAGTGGCTCATGCCTGAAATCCCAGCACTTTGGACAGGTGGATCGCTTGAGGCCAGGAGTTCAAGACCAGCCTGGCTAACATGGTGAAACTCTGTCTCTACCAAAAAATACAAAAATTAGCTGGGCGTGGTGGCACATGTACTCGAGTAGTCCCAGGTACTCAAAGGATTAGGCAGGAAAATCACTTGAGCCCGGGAGGCAGAGGTTGCAGTGAGCTGAGATCGCGCCTCTATCTCAAAAAAAAAAAAAAAAAAAAAAAAAAAAAAAAGAGAACACTTTACTAAACATTGTTAAGTTTTAACTGCTCACATAAGCTATAACTTAGAGAAACCTAAGGAAATTTTTAAAAACGAAAAATCTGAGTCCGGGCGCGGTGGCTCACGCCTGTAATCCCAGCACTTTGGGAGGCCGAGGCGGGTGGATCACGAGGTCAGGAGATCGAGACCATCCTGGCTAACACGGTGAAACCCCGTCTCTACTAAAAACACAAAAAAATTAGCCAGGCGTGGCAGTGGGTGCCTGTAGTCCCAGCTACTTGGGAGGCTGAGGCAGGAGAATGGCATGAACCCGGGAGGTGGAGCTTGCAGCGAGCCGAGCTTGCGCCACTGCACTCCAGCCTGGGCGACAGAGCGAGACTCCGTCTCAAAAGAAAAAAAAAAAAAGAAAAATCTGAGAATATTTATTCAAAACAAAGGAAAAGTTACCCTCAAATCTTAAAAAAAATAAAAAACGAAAAAACCTTCAAATCCTATTGAAAGTAATTTAAATTACATTAAAGAATCATCGCTTTTTTTCTCATTTTTTCTAATTGTTCTTTAATGCAATTCAGTAATTTTCTTCATTTAAGTCTTGTCCTTTGCTTGTTATGTTTATTTCTAGGCATTCAACATTTTTGTTGCTATTATGAATGAGATCTTTTTTCCATTATAGTTTCTCTTTATGGCTCATAAACAGGAAAGCTGTTTGATTTCTGAATACATTTTGTGTAATATCACCTTAGTAGACTATCATTTGTTTTAATAAACCTTTTTAGTGGATTTCCTTAGGTTATCTAAGTGGATAATTATATCATATATGAATAATCTTTTATCTTTTTGAATACTCTTTGATTTTCTTATTTAATTGCATTAGCAAGCTCTTCTAGAAGGTAAAACAGAAGTGAAAATAGCAGGCATAGTTTTAATGAGAATGCCTACAATATGTCCCTATGAAGCATGATGCTGGTTATTGGTTTAAGACAATTTTTTTAAGTGTTAAGGACATAACCTTTTATTCCTATTAGTAAAATTACTGGGAATAAGTTTTTAATTGAGAATAGACACCTTAATGCTTTTTAAATTTTTTTTTTTTATTTTTTGAGACAGAGTCTCGCTCTGTCGCCCAGGCTGGAGTGCAGTGGCGTGATCTCTGCTCACTGCAAGCTCCACCTCCCGGGTTCACGCCATTCTCCTGCCTCAGCCTCCTCCCAAGTAGCTGGGACTACAGGCGCCCTCCACCATGCCCAGCTAATTTTTTGTATAAATTTTTTTTCTTACATTTTATTTAGAAATGATCAAATGATCATAAAGTCACAGGAAGTTGCAAAAATAATATAGAGAGGTCCCATACACTTTTAACCTACTTCACCCCAGTGGTAACATCTTATATCACTTCCTGTCAAAGCCAGGATATTGCAACTGGTACAATCACAGATCCTACTTAGATTTCACTGGCTTTACAGGTATGTAGCTGTGTTTTCTAGGCCATTTGATCACATGTGTGGGTCTCTATATCCACCACTACAGTAAAGATACCGAACAGTTTATTGCCACCAGGATCCCTCATGTGGCCCCTTTATGACCCCACTTCCCTCCCCTTTTCCTAATTCCTGACAATCAGTAATCTTTTCTCCATTGCGATAATTCTGTCATTTTAAGAATGTCATATAAATCATATAGCATGTAACCTTTTTTTTCACTCAGCATAAATCCCTTGAGATTCATCCAAGCTGTTGTGTGTATTGACAATTCATTCCTTTTTAGTTAGCGAGTAGTATTATTCCATGATGTGGATGTGCTAGATTATTTGACCATTTACCCATTCAAGGACATCTGGTTTCTAATTTTTGGATAGTACAAATAAAGCTGCTATGAACACCTGTGCACAGACTTTTACGTGGATGTAAGTTTTCATTTCTCTGTGGTGAATGTCCAGGAGTACAACTGCTGGATCATATAGCAAGTATATGTTTATTAATAAATGGCCAAACTATTTTCCTGAGGGGCTGTATCATTTTATGCCCTCACCAGCAATATATGAGTGATCTAGTTTGTTTGCATCCTCGCCATTTATTATTGTCACTATTTTTTATTTTGGCTGTTCTAATAGGTATGTAGTGATATCTCATCATGTTTTTTCACTTCCCTGATAGTTAACCATGCTGAACATCTTTTCATATGCTTATCTGCTGTTCACCTTTGGTGAAGTGTCTGTTCACTTCTTTTGTCTATTTTTTGCCTGGATTGCTTGTCTTTGTTATTGCTGAGTTTTGAGAGTTCTTTGAATATTGTAGATACAAGTCCGGTCTCACTTACAGGTTCATACCCTTCACAGAGTCTTTTTCATAGATAAAAGGTTTTGAATTTTCAGGAGTTCAATTTATTGTTTTCTTCTTTTATAGAATTTGCTTTTGGTCTCAGGTTTAAATGCTTCATTTAGCCCACAGTCCTGAAGATCTTCTCCTATGTCTAAATTCTAAAAGTTTTCTAGTTTTACATTCAAATTCACGATCCATTTTAAATTAACTTTTACACAGTATGAGATTTGGGTTGAGACTTATTGTTTTACCTATAGATGTGCAATAGCTCCATGCACCATTGTTGAAAAGGCTATTTATCCTTCCTCTATCAAACTGCTTTTGTAACTTTGACAAAAATCAGTTGGCTGTACTTACATGGGTCTATTTCTTGTTCTCCTTCTTATTCCACTGATCTATGTGTGTATCCCCTTGCCAATACTACAGTATTTTGAGTACTGGATATAGTAAGTCTTAAAATCATTTGGAATGATTCCTCCCATTTTATTTTTAGAGACAGGGTCTTGCTGTGTCGCCCAGGCTGGAGTGCAGTGGTGTGATCATAGCTAACTGCAGCCTTGAACTCCTGGGCTCAAGGGTTCCTCCTGCCTCAGTCTCCCAAGTACCTAGGACTATAAGTGCGTGCCACTATTCCTTGCTAATTTTTTAAAAAATTGTTTTTCTAGACACAGGGCCTTGCTGTATTGCCCAGGCTGGACTTGAACTCCTGGCCTCAAGTGATCCTCCCACCTCAGCCTCCCAAGGCGCTGGGACTACACCATTAAGTTTTATGTTAGCTATAGGTTCATTATCAAGTTGAGCAAGTCCCCCTCTATTAGGTGGCTGAGTTTTTATTATGAATGAATGTTTAACTTAGCTAAATTTTTCTCTTTCCTATAAGCCATTTTATGATCAAGAAAAAATTTGTTTTCTCCATTAATATCATGTGACTTGTCTTCTTTAACCTTTTAATATGGTAGGCTACCTTGAATGATTTTTGAATACTGTGTCTGATGTGGAATTAAAACCCACTAGGTCATGGCATACAATTCTTATATGTTGTTGGATTTGTTTTGCTAGTTTTTGTTGAGGATTCTGTGTCTATGTGCTTCAGGGATATTGACCTGTAGTTTTCTATACTATCTTTAGGTTTTGCTATCAGGATAATACTGGCCTCAAAAAATGAGTTGTAAAGTGTTCTCTATTTTCTGGAAGAGACTATGTAGAATTTATGTTATTTCTTTATTCCTGACAGTACAAGTTTCCTTCTTTTATCATTCTCTTTCAGGGTCTGCTACTCACAAATTCTCTTAGTTTTCCTGCATCCAAGACCACTCTGATTTTACCTTCATTCCTGAAGGATATTTTCACTTGGTATAGAAATCTGGGTTGACAGTACCTTCTTTCAGCACTTGAAAAATGGTGTGCCATATCCTTCTGGCATCCATAGATGTTTTGAGATGAGGTCTCACTGTGTCGCCCAGGCTGGAGTGCAGTGGTGCAAAGATGGCTCACTGGGGCCTTGACTGTCTGGGCTCAAGTGATCCTCCAGCTTCAGCCTCCCCAGTAACTGGAATTACAGGCATGTGCCACCATGCCTGGCTATTTATTTTTATTATTGTTATTATTTGTAGAAATGGGGTCTTGCCATGTTGCCCAAGCCGATCTCGAACTCCTGGGCTCAAGCAATCCTCCTGCCTTGGCCTCCCAAAGTGCTGGGATTATAGGCGTAAGCCCCCCAAAGTGCTGGGATTACAGGCATAAGTCTCCCAAAGTGCTGGGATTATAGGCATAAGCCACTGTGTCTGGCAGACGTCCATAGATTCTGATGGAAAATCTGCTGTCGCGTGAATTGTTCCCTATAGGTAACAGTTCATTTCTAACTGCTTTAAAGATTCTTTAATTTTCAAAAGTTTGATATTTTACTTTTTCAATTGTCATAAAACATAACATAAAATTCACTATCTCAACTATTTTAAGTGTGTGGTTTAGTAGTATTAAGTATATTCACATTATGCAATTAATCTTCAGAACTATCTTGCAAAATTGAAACTCTGTATCTATTAGACAATAACCACTCATTTCCAAAAGTTTGATTTTGATTTTGTCTAGGAGTGGATTACTTTGGGTTTATCTTATTTGGGATTCAGTCAGCTTCCTGAATCTGTAAGATTATGTCTTTTGCAAAATTTGGGGAAATTTCAGCCATTATTTCTTTAGGTCCAGTTTTTTTCCCTTTCTGGGACTCTGATGGCATAAATGTTAAATCTTTTGTTAATGTTCACCAGGCTCTTGAGGCTCCGTTCATTTTCCAGTTTATTTTTTCTCTATTGTTCATTTCTATTGCTTTATCTCCAATGTTATTCTTTCCTGTCATCTCCATTCTTCTATCTAGCCCATGTAGTAAGTTTATCTGTTACTGTATTTTTCAGTTCTAAAATTTCTATTTGGTTCTTCCTTATAGCTTCCATTTCTTTTCTGAGACTAATTTTTCATTTCTTTCAAGTGTGTTTGTGATTGCTCACTGAGGCACTTTTGTGATGGCTGCTTTAAAATTCTGGTCTGATAATTACAACATCTGAATTATCACAGTGATGATGTCTGTTGACTGTCTTTTCTCATTCATGTTGCGATTTTCTGGTTTTTGGTATAAGTGATTTTTTACTGTCTAATGGATATTTGGAGATTATAGGACTCTTTCCTACTTAATCTTTTTTTTTTTTTTCCCGAAGTAGGCAGTCCTCCTGTTGAGGTGGAGTGTGTATGTTCAACTTCCCTCTGGGCTGCACCAACATCACCCAGGCAAAAGTGGAGCAATGACTCACACTTTTGTTGCAGATGGGTGGGATGGAAGTTCAGCTCCACTCTCAGTCCCAATGAAAGTAGGGCACCAACCTGTATCACCTCATTGCCTCTGAGTAGGGGTGTAAGCTCACCTTCCTGCTGGGCCCCACTGATGACAGGGAAGAGGAAAGCAGAAGGCTGACTCATATTTCTTTGTTGCTGCACTATAAAGCCAAAAGCTCAGCTTCCCAAAGGACCCAGCTAACAACAGGGGAGGGTAGAGAAGGAAGCAGAATGCCAACTAGCCCTGCCACCCATCACTTGCCAGATGGGAGTGAAGGCTCAGTTCTCCACTGGGCCCCACTGACATTAGTGGAGGTAAGATGTGTTGAGAATCCTACCTCCAACCATCTTGTTCTGCCTTGTTGATGTAAGGTGAGGGTAGAGTATGGATTAGCCCTGGCTCATGTCACCTTGTTAAGTGTCACTGCTTCTGGGTTGGGGTGGAGGCTCAATCTGCTGCTAGACCCCACGGCTGCTAGACACCACCCTGGCAAGAGCATAACTTCCTTCGGCTTGAAGTGGAATGAAGGAAAACGCTTCCTGCCTGGTCTGCCAAAACCACCCAGCAGGGGGAACCAAAGTGCTGTCTGCTTTTGCTGGGCAAAGAAATGGGTGCTTAGGTCTCTGATCTCCCCAGCCCACACCACTGGGTTGGGGAGTGAGAGCACTATTATTTGCTTCTTTGGGGTGGGGTGGGGTGGGGTTTTTCTGATGGTATTTGGCCAGGGTAGGGTGAGTATTGTCAAAAAGGTTTAGACTTATTTGGCTACCTTTCCCCTAGTTGTTTGTCTAAAGGAAACAGGCTTTTTCTCAGAGCTCTTCTTGTCTGTGACTGTTGGCAGTTCTAGTTTGGAGGCTTTCATAGCACCCTGTCTAGGATATATGGGAGGTGACAGGAAGAACACAAATAGTGAATTCCTTGGGTTTTCTTGAGTCCCAAGGTCTGCAGGCTGTTTGCCTTCTTTTTCACCTTTACAGTGTTCCTGTGCTTGTTTGTTGTGTTATGTCTAAGGTGTTCTAGCTGTAAGGGAGATCAAGGAGGAATAGGGGTCCTCTATCTTGGCAGAACCAGATGTATCCTCCAAGTGATTAATTTTTATGTTGAAAACAACATTTATTTTCTAATTTTCCACATTATGGCTGAAAATGTACTACAGAAAACTGCTGTAACATTATAGGTCATAATTTCCTCCTAAAGATCCAATTACATCTGCTTATATTATTCTTTACTAATTTACCTTGTTTCATGCTATTAAACTTCCTGCCCACTTCAGTACTTCTAGACTTTAACGTTCCAAAAGAAAATAATTCCATTTAATTCATTTTCACCTAGTAGTATACTATACATACTCAGAAGAGCTGGCGGGGGAGGGGAGGTGGTGGGCAGGAGATAGCTTTAAAACTCATTTATGAGCTCTTTTTATTAATCCAAGGCAAAACTTATTTTTAATTTGCCTATGACATTTCTCTAAGGATTACTTAATATGAACATCCATTTTGATAGCTATTACTCTTGAATTATACCAACAGCCAGCAGGAACTTGAAGGAAAAGAGGCAATAAGGTTTTGTTTTATTTGCATTTTTACTTCTTCAAATAACATACCTGTATATGTTACTTCACTTGAGATGGATTCCTGAATTCATTTACCTGTTGACTTATATTTAATTTCAGAGATTCTAGGCGTATTGTCTATTATTAAGATTAATAATTAATCTTCAATTAACTCTTGCACTTTTGCTTTAAATAAGAAACTATGGACTAGTTTAGGCCGAGGAGACTCTAAGGAAAAATATCACTGCCCCAATCTTTGTTTTCTTTCTGTAACTTTCTTTTTTAAGTTCTATAACCAATATTTAACTCTTTGTTGTGTTCCTCTAGGAATTCCACTCTGGCTGAGAGAAAGGGTGCCCTAGGTGAGAGGTATCCTAAGGCACTTTCATAGAACCTAGAGCTCTATTAACCCACTTGGAAAACCACTATTTTAGGAAAAGACTTGTATTTATCAAATCTAAAAAGAAAGAAAATATCCTAAAAGCACATATTGAAACTTAAGTTTTCTGAGAAGAAATACATATACAAGGAACTTCCCTATCAGCATTAGAACAAAAGCCAACTTAAGTCCCTAAAACAGTAACAAAATAAGCACGTGAATTATGTATACGAATGGACAAGAAGCACATGAAAAGATCCTTAACATCATTAGTCATTAGAGAAATGCAAATCAAAACCACAATGAGATACCACTTCACACCCAGTAGGATGGTTATAGTAAAAAAGACAATAATAAGTGACGGCAAGGATATGGAAAAGCTGGAACTCTCATACACTGCTGATGGGAATGTAAAATGGTACAGGCCAGCTGGAAAAGTTTGGCAGTACCTCAAGAAGCTAAACATAGATTTACCATATGACTCAGCAATTCTACTCCTAGGTATATATCCAAGAAAACTGGAAACATATGTTCACATAAAAACTTAATACGAATGTTCACAGCAGCATTATTCATAATAGCCAAACGGTATAAACAATTTCCAACGTCCATCAACTGATAAATGGATAAACAAACTGTGGTATATCCATATAATAGATTATTCAGCCACATAAAAGAATGAAGTCTTGCTACATGCTACAACATGTATGAACCTTGAAACATGTAAGAACCTTGAAAACAGACACAAAGCCCACATATTGTAGGATTCCATTAATATGAAATGTCCAGAATAGGTGAATCTAGAGACAGAAAATAGATTAGTGATTCCCAGGGACTGGGGGAATGGAGGAAATGGGGAGTGACTGCCAACATGTATGAAATTTCTTTTTGAGGTGATGAAAATGTTCTAGGAAATAGATAGTGGTGATGGCTGCACAACCTTGGGAATATAGTAAAAGCCACGAATTACATACAAGGGTGAATTTTATGGTATGTAAATATCTCAATTAAAAAAGGAATTAGGCTGGGTACGGTGGCTCATGCCTGTAATCCCAGCATTTTGGGAGGCCGAGGTGGGCGGATCACCTGAGGCCAGAAGTTCGAGACCAACCTGGCCAACATGGCAAAACCCTGTCTCTACTAAAAATACAAAAAATTAGCTGGGCGTGGTGGTGGGCACCTGTAATCCCAGCTACTTGGGAGGCAGAGGCAGGGGAATCACTTGAACCCGGGAGGCAGAGGCTGCAGTAAGCTGAGACTGCACCACTGCACACTAGCCTGGGCAATAGAGCAAAATTTCGTCTCAAAAAAAAAAAAAAAAAAAAAAAGTAATTAGGCCGGATGCGGTGGCTCACGCCTGTAATCTCATCACTTTGGGAGGCAAAGGCAGATGGATCACCTGAGGTCAGGAGTTCAAGACCAGCCTGGCCAACATGGAGAAACCCCATTTCTACCAAAAATACAAAAATTAGCCAGGCGTGGTAGTGGGCACCTGTAGTTTCAGCTACTCGGGAGGCTGAGGCAGGAGAATAACTTGAACCCAGGAGGCAGAGGTTGCAGTGAGCCAAGACTGCGCCACTGCACTCCAGCCTGGGTGACAGAGAAGAAATACATATACAAGGAACTTCCATATCAGCATTAGAGCAAAAAGCTCTGGGTGACAGAGTGAGACACCGTCTCAAAAAAAAAAAAAAAAAAAAAGGAATTAATTAGGGCTACTTGACCTGACAGTCTAAGAAAAAAAAAAGATTGCATAACTTTCCTTTTAAATTTCCTTTTCTTATACGATAGCAAGATAATTGTTAACATTTTTGGGTTGAGCCAAATTCTGTTTTCTGGCACTTTGAGGGAACATCAAGTAGATTTTTCTGAAAAGAGGATGCAAAGATAGAGAGGTAACGATTTAATAAGCTGCAATCAAAGAACAGAGCACATTTACTCAGGCATACACCTAGAGGCTTCTGTAAAGAGAGCTGTTAAGTAATGTCTAGGCAGGCCCCCCTTTTTCCAAGTACTGTAATTTTTGTTTCAAACGTTAGACATTTTGTTTTATTTGTAAGACAGCTGGTTAGAAATCTCAAATAATCTTCCCATACAATGTCATAAAAGCTGTTTTTCAGGCCAACTCACAAAAGCCTATTTAACCCACTGTATTTGGAAACTAACATCAACTTCACTCAGTTTTACTAACTTTTTAAACTTTACCTATTGACTACTTAAGCACTGTCTCTATTGTGAACAGCATTCCCAGTTCATGCCAGGATCACATCATCTCTACAGGCCTCCCTGGTGAGAAGAGGGCTTCATGCTACATACATACATATATTTATATATGTGAGAAGTCACCTATCTCTCTAGGTTATTCTCTACATCTCCACAATAGCTACTCATGTAAACTACTTGGAACCTTTTTCTCCTGTAGCAGATTTCATTTAGACTGAGTCACTCACCGGGATGTTCTCAACTCAAACAGGGCTGTGTAGTGAAAAGTCATTAGAATTTGCAATCTGTGAGACTTGAGTTTGAATTCTGGCTCCTTCAGTTACTAGCTGTGCAACCATGACCACGTTATTTAACCCTTCTAGGCTTCAGTTTCCTCATCTGTAAGTTGAGGATAACTCTGTATACTTCATTCAAGTTGATATACACAAAGTGACTTGTCAAGAGGGGCATTCAACAGACGTGAGCTTCCTTACATCTTAACTTGGGAAAGAAAGAGCAGTGATCTCAACGTACCCCTCACCCTTCGTTTGTAGGTAGGAACATTCTGAAGTTGTTTTTGTAAACTAAGGACTGTATTTTCCAGACTTACAAATTAAGGCTAATGCAAGACTGTATATTATTTTGGATTTGAGTACTCTGACACAGCAAATGAGTTAAAATTAGCAGAGGGTAGCGAAAAAGTAATATTTGAACTTTTGTGCATTGTGGCTCTTTCAGAATTTGTATTTAAGATAGTTTTGATAAAATTAAAAAGTTATATTGATATGATGTGGATGACAAAATGAATTTTAGTGAAATGAATGTGCTGCACACCCCAACTCTGACTTTGTTAACATACCACCTGGAGCAGGTCTGCCTGAACAGGTCTCAATTTTCTTACATAAATAGGGTAGGGCTAAATTGTTCTCTAAAATTCTATGCTAAAAAAATTTAAATGCTTTCATATTTCAAGATGCACCAATCCACTTTTTCAGTTTTAACTAGCACAGTACAGTGAATGCAACACAATATTTAAACAAATTACCATACAGTAATTTATTCATCCAATAATATAGAAGATAATTGTATATTTTTCTACCCAGAGACATTAGTCTTACTGTTTATGTCTCGGTCTGTAAGCTCGGTGCACAAGAGGAAACTTGTAATTGCAACATTTTTTGATATTTAAATTTCCCCCAATGCTTTAGTGTTATCACTTGAATGAGATGTCACAGTAAAACTATCAAAGTTGTAGGAAGAGTAGAATGGTGATTTGTGGGGTATGTACCACCCTAGAGGGTTTATCAGAATCTTCAGGGTAGAAAAGGACAAAACTAACCTGATTAAACATAATTTGAAAAAGCATGTTAAATATTTGTTTTTAGAAAAGGTTTAGCCTATTAATTTCAAGATACAAATCATACAAGGTAGAAATGAAAAAAACACTGGTGTAAAAAATGCATTCAATTTGTACTAATCCTGTAATCTGGAATTGTACTGTTCAACATGGTAGCCAATAGCCACTGGTGACTATTAGATAAAATTTAAAAATTCACTTCCACACTAGCCACATTTCAAGTGCTGAACAGCCACATATGGGTAGCAGCTACTGTACTAAACAGTGCTGATCTAGAATTTTTTTGTGATTTTAAGTCAATCTTTATTATTTTATATTATTTTCAGATAGATGCCTCTGTTCCTAAATGTGAAGAAATGGAGTAACATTCTAGGTAGCTGAGATTTTTGCTACAGGTTTTACAAGATTTCTGGAGTGAAGATTTATCCCAAACCACTGCACTTGAGATGCATTTCAATCTGTTAATGTCAAAATGATCTTTTGCTTCAGGCTATCATTTGACATCTGCTTCTAACACATATCAAATGACTGATCCAAGTTTCCTAAGACAAGCTTTGTGGCCCAAAGAATTAGAGACAAGCTCACAGAAATCTAAATGACCAGGTCAGATTTGAAGATGAGATTATCACCATATGTAAGATTATAAAAATCAATTTATATGGTGGACAAAACAAAACTAGTTTTTAAGTTATATAAGAGACCATGGATATATTAGTTAAGATGGGAAAATTCGATTTAACTTATGCTATGGTTGTAATTCCATTATGACAAGAAATGTAAAAGTGCTTTTAGATTTACACCTACATGTAGAGTGACAAATATTTAGGAAACTAGCACTATGTTATGAGAACAACAGAAAAGGACTCACAATGTGGAGACCTGACTCCAGGCAGGGCAGTAGGCTAGCTTTCAATTTAAAGCTGCCTGTTTTTTAGTTCATTTATGTTCTACTTTCTAGCTGACATCTTCAAGAGAGGAAGGTAAATATGCAGGGCAGGTAATGCCAGCAATTGAGCCATTCTGTTATGGTATGTAAAACATAAAATCACTATTCATTATTTGGTAATATGCCCAGCAAACACCCCTGACCCCAGAGGTATTTGTACATGATCAGCAGAGACCAGAAAAAGAGTGAGGATGCTATTTTACATTATTTGGAAACTGTAACTTTTTTATATTACTAATCCTAGCTATCTATTCTCTAGTAAGAGAAAACAAGAAGCAATTAATTTAAACAGGAAAATGGGAGAGAAAAGCAGATTAACAGTGGCATAAAGTGGCATATGAGAGAATTTTTAAACTACAAATAATAGACATAAGTTACAGAAACAGTCAATGTACAGGCCATTTAGTAGGGGCGATTAGCTTGATATTAAGTAGAATATGACCATTAATTTTCAGAACATCGAATCAAAAGTGTAAATTATTTTTAACTTTTATTTAAATTATTATTAAATTTATATTCACCATTAAGATGGAACATTTTTATACAATTTAACTTAGAAAGATTTCAATTCAAAATGAAACAAAACTCTTGACAGTTAAAGAAAACACTTCAATATAGTCAATTAAACATAACAGCTCATTTCCAGGCAATACCGGATCGCGTTACTGTAGTTATCAGACTTTCCAAAACTGTGTTCTGCAAAGCACTTTGTGTCCACTGAGACTTCAATAGATGGTTCACAAAAAAGGGGTTCTGACATCAAGTCTCAAATGCTGTGGGCCATATCCGTTTTGCAGATTCATTGTATACAACATCTTAAAAGTTCTAAATTATACAGTAAAGAAAGGTTAAATCTTATTTAATGCCACATTTCCCCAACTTACTTGATTATGCCACACTACCTTGTTTTTTGGACGGGGGTGATTCTTGAGGAACGGATACACCTTTTAACATCGTATCTCCAAGACTTTTCAGCTTGAAAAATACTATATATACTATTTAGAGTTCTGTAAGAACCAACACTACATTACAGACAAAATCTAAAGGATTACATTTCTAGACAGGAAAACCCAGTTACCCTATGGCATTTCCAAATAACTAAAACAAATGTATTTACAGTAATGGGGAAGGAGGTGTGACATATTAATTTCCTTCCCTAAAAATTAACAGAATGGATTCATCCTAAAATATAAAAAGGTGTGCACATTTTGTGTTGGTATGTTTTAGAAAGAAAGTTAAAATTCTACCTATTGATGCTATAAACTGACTTTAACCATTTCTTCAGGGACACATTACCTTCAAGAGGTAGACATACAGAATATACTATATTTTATTGATTAAAAGATACAATCAAGTGTAAGATACACTGTTATTTTATATATTGTTAAGAAAAAACATGCTGCTAATTAAACTATGCCATCCTATGGATTGTGAGACATCTTCCAATTTGAGCAACGTTAAAAATGTGAACAAACTTTCCTTTCTTCCTTCTTCCACATATATTCTTCACAATGTTGTTTTTTCCCTTTAAAGACAATATTGAGGAAGGGATCAATGCAAAAAGGGTAAGATTCAAGAGATTTTTGTTCCCCTTGCCCTTTCAATTACGTTCAGATATTACATGACTATCTAAACTGATCAATCAAATAAATCACTTTTAATTGCTTTGCTGGATTCTAAAAAATTACCCCAGAGGAAAAACAAGGAACTGAGACAGTTCTTTAAGAGGGATGATTCATTGTAACTGTTGTTTATTAAAAACTTAAACCATGTACTGAATCAAGTACTTTACATATATTATCATTTCATTTAATTCTCACCAAAACTCTATGAGGTAGACATTATTTTCATCCCTATTTTACAAATTAGGATGTTGAAGTATAGAGATATTAAATATAACTTGCATAAGGTTACAAAGTTATTAAGTGGCAGAGCCAGGACTCAAACACAGGTCTTTATGGCTCCAGAGCTCATGTTCTTTAACATTTTGCTATTAATCCAAATAACCCCACAAAGTCCCTTCTAAGTTTTAAGAATAAGCAAAAACCAAAATACTTAATTACTAGTAACTAATGTATTTGCTTAAAACAGGTCACATGACAAAAAGACAAATACTGCATGTTCTTACTCACACGTGGGGCTCATAGGTAGGGAGTTTCTACTCAGAATGAGAGTTACTAGAGGACAGGACGAGTGTGGGGGTTACAGAGGGGGTGGGGGTGAAGAAAGGTTGGTTAATGGGCACAGTACATACAATTGGATAGAAGGAATAAGTTCTAACAATGGATAGCAGAGTAAAGTAGGGTGACTACAGTTAATAACAATGTTTTATATATTTCAGAATAGTTAGAACAGAGGATTTGAAATGTTCCCAACACACAGAAATGATTAATGGATACCCCAAATACCCTGATGTGATCATTACACATTCTATGCATGGAACAAAATATCACATGACCCCATAAAAATGTAAATATTATTTATCAATTGAAAAGTAAAAATTTTGGTGTGCCAAAGTTTATCTTTCAACGGTTTGTTTAACCAAAGAGACAACTTCCTCCTACGTTTCTGTACATTAGGGATTACTAAATATTGGCTTTTAAATTGTACAACTTGATAAACTGTCAAAAATTAAATAGGCCAAATGTATTAAAATAATCATAATGTGCTATATGGATACATTTTATCTTGAACCTGTTTTATAAAACATACACACACACACACACATTTGTGTTTGTTTTGCTAAATCATGACAAAACTTAATGATTAAATATGGTAGTTTTTACTGAATGATTAAATAGGGTAGTTTTTCTTTGTTTTAATGCTTTTTGGTGTTAAACTGATAAACTAGAATATCTGAGATCTGATATCTCCAGGTTAATGATACAGGTCACTGTATTAATTCCAAAAGAACACACTGATGGGAGTGGGGTGGAAGGAAGACATTGAATGCTAGGTATTACAACTTAGATACTTGTTTTTTTCTATTTATGTGAATTGGGGAACGGGATGTATATGTACTTGCACAGCTGCATTCCAATGCTTTAAAATGTGTTATCCACCAAACATAAACAACTGAGCACTATCACACGCAGGCATTACCAGTGAGACCACCAACGTGTCAGTGTGTCATTCATTATAATCTGAACCGTTGGGTCTAAAGCACCCATTCTGCACTGGGTCAACCAGGCAACTGTGACCTTACCCATCATTCACAGCCTGGCAGATCACATGTCCCTGAGCATTGAACTGTAGAGCAAATCTTGTTAATTATCACAATGGTATGAATTTCTTAGTAATAAAAATTTTAAAAAACTTTAGGACAATTGTTCTGCAACTCAGACTTCTAGATAAGTGATCTGTATTTTTGGTCATTCTATAATTTAGCAAATGTCAAGTCCTTGGTCAGGAGTACACAGTCCAATTCTGCCACCTGTCTTATTAAAAATAAGATATACTTATTGTGGTTTCCAGAAATGTATACTAAAGAGAAGACAAAGTCTGCCTATATTTGCTCCTGTAATTAGATAAAAGTTTTATTAATAAAATCTAAATGCAACCAGCAAGTTTCACATTTTGAATCTACCCCATTACTACAGGATCAAGCTGCCAAAATAAAGCAAAGTTTTCTAGATTTTACAAAACTGACATCCTCTATCATAATCACTGAAAACAATGAAGTGTTCAGTAATGTGTCACAGTTACTTGACAGTTGACATGTAACAATACCTGTCCTCTCCTCAGATCTTCACTTAGGGGAAAGAAAAAAACCTGAAAGGTGGTAAAAATAAAACAGGAAAAGGAAAAGAAACAATAAAACATTTTTTTCAAAATCAATGATTATACTTTAATAGAGCATTTTCCCTATAGATAAAATAAGAAATCTATATAATATTGATATAGTAGAAATACTATAAAATCTATGTACTATACTATAGAATACTACATAATCTTTTGAGGTTAAAAATGGCTGCACATTCACTAAACATGCTCTCCCACACAAAGGCCTCATTTTCTATAACAAAATACTTATATAGTTGATTTTTAAAATATTTTTCAGTGCATCATGGGTACCTGTTATTTAAAGGAAGTCGAGGTAGCTATTTTCATACAACACATTGTATAATACACATTGTATACAACACATTATATTGTGGCTATTTTATATAACACATTTCTATAAAACAAAAATAATCTCCATAATTTTATTATTTTGAAAACTTCATATTTAGATTTACTATCATTTATACCTACTCTATTGCAACGGAGAAAAAAGTATCACTCTAGGTCAGGCTTATGATCCAGTAAATGCTATCTCTGACAGCACTGGCAAAGAATTTGCAGAACAGAAGAGCCATAATTCCTACCTATCCATCCTCTAAACAGTCAAATATTCAAAAGCATATTAGCATCTTTAAGTAACTCACTAAAGAATTCACCTAGACCAGTTAGGAAGCTAGTTTGTTTTTTATCTTGTACCAACCCTTACTTTGCTTACATAGTACTTCCTTTATTATCCTAAATTTGCTTCTTTAAACATTTGGCCTAGTTCTAGCCTATCATGTTCTGACCCACGTTTGAGTTTAACCACAAGGGTTTTTTTGTTTTGAACACCATGAGATTCGTGTGAGGTCTTAAAGCAGGAAGGCCAGTGTAAAGGAACTGAAGAAACTGCCTGTGTTTCTGAGGCACTGAGGTCTTTTTAAATTGTTCATATTTTAATGAGATTAAAATGATAAAAAACAGAGATAAGATTCATAATCATCCTATTCCTGACTTTCATGATTCATTCAGCAGATATTTATTAAGTCCACAATATGTAAGTGCCAGGCATTGTGTTGAATGCTGAGGATTCAGAGAGTGGGGGGAAACGTCTGCTTTCAAGAATTCACAGTGTACTAGGGATGAGACCATAAATGTAAACTCCTACACAGACCGATCCTGAAATCTTTTAACCTGGAGAGAAATATTTTGATGTATTTACTCAAGTAAATGACTCTAAAAAAACGATGTTACTCTGGTAAAATACAATTATCTGATAGGAACCTACTGGGGAGGAAACGGTATAATAGTGAAAATATTAGACCTCTGAGTGGAACTTTTCAACCTTTCCCTCACTGTCTTCAATATTTCCAAATTGTATCAGAAGTAATTTACTTGAAATAGCTGAACAAGCAATTCAGCTTGTTCAGTAAATATCTAAAGACAATTTGTTAGAATTTAGTTTTAATAAATCTTGGCAACACTGGCTCTGTTTGACATACCTTATGCCAGAATAGCAAGAAAATTCTTTGAAAATAGCAAATTGTGGAATCCTATCTGTCAAGTTCTGGAAAACATGATAGTAACTGAAGTAACAAGGCTTTACCAAATGAGAGCTCTTATAATACTCTGTTTCTGGAAAACAGATGACCTCTAACTACTGGCTTATTTATATCCCGAATTTTTCCACAAAAGATTTGGAACAGCTACCCTGATATAAAACGAAGCACATGTATTGTATCCACCTGGCTTTGAATTATGGCTCTGCCATTTACTATTTATAATCTTTGTACCTTTTAAATTCTGAGATTTGGTTTCCTAATCTATAACAATGGGGACCATAATCCTACCCTGCTGGGTCACAGGAAGGATAAAATGAAATAGTAATGTAGCACAGTACCTGGCATATAGTTGGTGCTAAATAAATATGTTTTGTGCTTCCTTATCCAAATGCATTCTAGATAGAAAAAGGATAAGGTGGAGTTTTAAATGATATTGTTTTCCTATCACATTGATACATGCCAAGCAGAAATGTGGACTGATCTTGAGTTGCAATTATTAATGTTTGTATGTAAAAGTCAGGCTCAAAGCAAATTTAATTTCTTTCCATAAGTTCAGTACTTTGAGAACATTTTATTAACCTTTTAGCTATATTATTTAATGCAAAAAATTTTCTGGGGAAAAACATGACAAGAGCTCTTGCATACTGTTTTTCACACTACCCATCGAAAGGATTATTAAACATCATAAATTTGGCTTTTTTATAAAATATTTATAGTATTAGTCTGGTTAACAATTTTAAATAAAGTTCTTGTGATTCTGCCAGTCTTAAAAACATGATTTCCTTTCTTTCTTTCCTTTTCTTTCAACATGTATCAATGTCTTTTCCATTGAAGAGCAGCATTTAGTTCAGGTTTTACAAGTATGATCCAAGTCGCAAAATACTAAGCACCAATCATAAGCACTATTACAACTCTGCGTGCGTTAAGGAGAACAAGCAAAATTTTTATACAGCAGTGGATGTGACTGGGGGAAAAAAGTGAAAAGCGATTTGAACTGATCCCCCGCCCTCTCTATTATACCGGAGAATGCAAGTGTCCCGCATCTCAGATTAAACTGAGCCTCGGTTTTACTGACGTAACCAGTAACCCTATCTACCTCTCACACTGCGGAGGCCGGCAGGGCAGCGGCTGCCGCCAAGCACACCACTCATCAGAGCCTGCCCCGTTCCACCCCCGCGTTTCAGTCATGCTTTCCAGAAATGGGGTCACTCACTCAGTAACTATTACACACACGCAGCCTATCATCCTGTAATCCCCCAAAGTCCGCTGCGGGGAGAGAAGGCAGCAAAAAGTCAAGGAGGAAGAATCACAGACGCGCCACCATCAGGAATTGATTTTCCACTCCGGAGAGGAGCGGTGATACCTTGGAATGGGTCTTGTCTGGATTATTTTCGCAGACCCCGAGTTGTTCTGGGACAGGGGCGGTTCAGGAAAGCTCGGTGTAGTGATGCGCCCGGGGAAATTCTGTTTTGCCCTGTTTGGGTATATTGTTTGGGCACTAGGGTGGGTGTCTCAGGGACGGTCACCAGATCCCGGGCGAGGAAAACCAGAAAGCCCTTTACGGCGGCCGCTGATCTCCTTGAATATCACCCTCTCACCTCCATGGACAGGAAACTCAAGTTAAACTCACAGGGACGGGGGTCTAGCTCTGCGACCTCAGAAACGGAGGGGGTAGGGGACCTTAGGCTTCCACTTTCTTCTTTGCAGCAGCAGAAACCGCTGCGGCAGACGGCGGAGAGGCAAAACCCTGCACCCCCTACCCGAAACCCCCACAGGTCGCCGCCGCCCGTGCCCCGCGCGCCGGTCTCCCCGCAGCAGCCCCTCCCTCGGCCGGACTCGAGAGTCCCTGCTCCCCGGTGAACCCGATCCCTACCCCTCCCTCATCTCCCAAAGTCGCCAAGGTCCGGGAAAGCCCCCGACCCGGCTGGGCCAAACTTCCCAACTCCCCGCCGGCCCCCGCTCCGCCTCCCGCTTCCCCCACGCAAAGTTGATTAAAATTGGCTTCTTGCAAAGCCCCAGCGCCCACTCCAAACCCCACGCGCCACCACACTGGCAGCCCCCCGAGCGAGGGAAGGAGGTGAGGGTGCGGGTGGAAGGAATAGACAGACCGGCAAACAGATCCACCCCAACAACCCAAACCAAAACCCTGAGCCCGGGAGGAAGACGCGAGCGGGATCAGAAGGGCCGAGTGGCCAGCTCCGGGGAGCGAAGCGAGCCGGCGGGGGCGCGGAGAGGAGATGCGCCGGCCCCGGCCGCCCTGCTGCACTCACCTCAGCGCTGTCCGACGGGCTCTCCACAGCCATCTTCTGCCACGGGTCCGCCAGCTGCGCCAGCGGCATCTTCCCCCCCGGCCCGCCGCCTTCACCGCCTCCTCCCTCCCCGCCCGCCCCACGGCCGGCCCCGCTCCGTCGCCGCCCGAGCCCCACGGCAGCGGCAGCGGCGGCGGCAGCAGCAGCAGCAGCAGCAGCAGCGGCGGCGGCCCCAGAGAGGGCTCGACGCCGACGCCGACCGCCCGAAAGCCGCGCGCCTGGCCAGAGACGCCCGCGCGCTGAGCGAGAGCCTCGCGCCTCCGCTGGGCACCGGGTCTCGCCCCTTTCTTCCTCTCCTCCTTCCGCCGCCGGGACTACGGCTCCGCCCCCCCCGCCGGTTCCCGCGCCCGCTCCCAGCAGAACAGCGATCGCCGCGCGCTCCCCCACTTCCGCTCACAACATGGCGCCTAAGCGATACCTGTCTCTCAAAGCGAGGCTCGGCCGCCGCCACCACCGCCGCGCGCACCCAGGGGTTGGGCTAGTGGAAGACACGCCCCCGGCCGCTGCGCTCCGCTCCTCCCTCTTCCCACCCCCCTCCTTCTGCGCCCCAACCTCAGCTTCTGGGCCTCGCCTACTTTCAGGAAGGGCGAGCCCAAGAGATCTGGGGGCGTCGGCGGGAGGCGGGGGAAAGAAATGGGAAAGGCAGGAGGGGCGAAGGCTGGGAGCCTTTCACCGCCAAGGGTCCAAGCAGGTCGGAGGCTCTTTGGGAATGAGGGAGAACAGTGGTCCCCGCCCAGCTGGGGAGGGAGGTGGGCAAAGTACCGGGGGCGCAGTCCCGAGCCAAGGACCCGGGGAGAGGTGCGGCGTGTCTTTTCGGCCTGTCTCCTCCGGGGGTGCGTGCGTGCGGGCGCGCCTAGTTTCTGGGCGCATCCCGTAATGGCCCAAGACCCTCCCTCTTCAGGGTCACATGCTGGGAAATCACCTGCCCCCCATCTCCCCCGACGGAAGCAAGGGAGACTTCGTGCCTAGGAGCCTCCTGGGGGCTCGGCTCCCGGTTTGATTCAAGTCTCTTCAAGTTGACGCTCTTTTGTTAAATTGTGGCTATTTGGGATTAATTCGTCTTGTATTAGTCGCTTCCCCCGCGCCGTCCCCCGCGCCGCCCCCAGCCCAAATTCTCCTCCCCAAGTGCGCAGAGCTCTCTGCCTTCAGCTGCGACTCTCGAACCGCTGCCCCCCGCCCCACGTCTGCTACCTAAATCTTCAAGAGGGGAAAACAGGGAGGTTCCTTAAGGCTGTCCCTCTCGGCAGAGGTTGGAGAATTATTTAAAAATATCTTGTAGGCAGGAGCGCGGGGTTCCTGCTCCTCTGTTGACTTTAAATAAGAGATTAGATTTAAAAATCAGGCTGGCCGTGGGCGGAGGAGGAGGTGGAGGAGGAGGAGGAGGGGGACAGAGGGAGGGGAGGGGTTCTGACTCCTCCTCCTGCCCAAGATGGGGAAGCCCTGGATTAAGGAAACCCGATGCCCCGACGGCGACGGAGCCCCACAGGACGGCGAGAGCTCGGGGAGGAAAGCCTGGGCGTCCGGGTGCGTCCCAAGAGGACTCGACCCTGTGTTCACTGCGCCAGGAGCCGCTGCGCGCTAAGTGCGCCCGGGCAGAAATGTGTAAAAGTCGCAGGGCTGAGTGGAAAGCTACTGCAGCCCCTGGCTAGTCGCCCAGCGAGGGGAAGAGAAAAAGCAAAGGGAAATCTCCGAGCCGGCCTGTCCCTTCAGTCCCTCAGGCCGCGGCGCAGGCATCCCGGTCTTCCCACGCCCAGCGACCACGGCGCGTCCCCTGCTGCGCTCCCAGCGCACGCTTATTAACAGCTTCCTTTCATCCTCCCGGGACCCAGACACCTGGAGAACCCTCGCCTGCCTCCCTAAGCAGGTGTGAGGATGAGATTAGAGTCCCACACCCATCCGGCCAGGTCTGCGCGGGCGGTGCGAGGTTTCTCGCTGGGCCTGCGAGAGGCAGGTGTTGGGCTCTTTCTGCTGCCTTCGCCAGCGCGCCCCTTGGCACAGGCTCGAGGCCGGGGAACCTCGTGGCCATTTAGGGAGGCTCCAACTGTTTAGGGAGCCTGAGAAGGCGGCAGGAAGTCCTCGTTGCGCGCCTTCTCCCGAAGCTTTGGACTCAGGGGGACCGCTCAGGTTGGACAACATCTGGGCAGACTCAACGTGGTCTGGGGAAGAAGGCGAATGGGGCCACTTGGCTCTTGCCTTTGTCACTTCCCTCCACATGCTATATTCAGGTGTTGCAAATCCAACCTTGGCCCAAACTCAGCTAATTTGGCAGCACCTTCTCTATGTAATTCCCGACGATAAAACGTGCTTGCAGAAGTTTGGAGGATAAGGAGTTGTGCACTATTTTGCATTTATGTACAAAATGCTTAATTTATTCATTTACATTGCAGAGTCACATGACCACTCCTTATAGCGAAAAGAAGTTCGTTGATTCGGTTGGCTTAAAGTAAATTAGCTCCCCCTACCCTTTGATCAATTATTTCAGTTAACATTCTTGCATTAGTAAAAACATACACAGTTGAAGAGAGACCATTATGTGGCTAACACTGTTCAGTGCTAATTACCCCCACGCAAAGAATGAATATTTTAAAATAAAGCAAATTGTATGCCATTTTCAGTATCAACTTTTATTCATCTCTGTTAACGTTGAGAACCAGAGGAATAACTTTTAAAACAGAGTTACCTGATCTGTAAAAGTAATGTGAGCGGTGGTCACGTTTCAGTGAATTAAGCATTACATGAACTGTTAATAATGGGTTAAAGTGGCCGGGTGCGGTGGCTCACCCCTGTAATCCCAGCACTTTGGGAGGCCCAGGTGGGCGGATTACCTGAGCTCAGGAGTTCCAGAATAGCCTGGCCGACATGGGGAAACTCGGTCTCTACTAAAAATACAAAATTAGCCGGGCGTGCACACCCGTAATGCCAGCTGCTCGGAAGACTGAGGCAGGAGAATAGCTTGAACCCAGGAGGCGGAGGTTGCGGTGAGCCGAGATCGTGCCATTGCACTCCAGCCTGGGCGACAAGATCAAAACTCTGTCTCAAAAACAAACAAACAAACAAACAAAAAAAACAGTTAAAGTACCACTACCACAGATGTCTTGCACAGAGGATCAATTTGATAAGTATTTATGAATTGATTGAATTTATTTAGAACATTATTCTTCCTTTTGCCCCAAAAGCAAAGAAAATGATTTTTTGTTGTTAACAATACACTTTTTCTCTTTTATTTCTTCTATTAAATCCAAGAGCAGTGCAACCACTCTCTTTGGTTAGGAGAATTTGGAAAAATCAAATGAGGCTGGAGGATTTTTCTTGCAGGTGGCAGCAAAAAGAGTTATTTGAACATAGAAGCTGATATTGCCCTAAGCAGGATTACTTTTCCCCTGTTTAACAAAGGAGAACTCTAAGTGTAGCTGTTCAAAGAATAGCTGCCTCAGATCGCCAGACCTGCATGGGTTAATATGGTGGTTAGTAGCCACACACGGCTACTGAGCACTTCAAATGAGGTTGGCTGGTCAAAGGCGAGATGTGCTGTAAATGTAAAGTTCATACCAGATTTCAGACTTAGTAAAAAAAAAGAAGAATATAAAGTATCTCATTAATAATTTTTTATATTCACAACATGTTGAAATGATATTTTTGATATATTGGATTAAATAAAATATTTCGTTAAAATTAATTTCACCTTTTAAAAACTTTTTAATGTGGCTACTATAAATGTATACTTACATATGTGGCTTTCGAGCCTTTTATGTATTCCTACAAGTCATATAATGTTAAGTGATATCTTCAGATTCCAATGTCTTTTTGGCTTCCTTAGTGCAGAATCAGCAGAAAGGGCTGATTCAGTTACCTACTGATCCCCACCCTCCCCAACAAATCTCCCAGTCAGAACCAAAATATTGGAAAGTTATTACTTGAAACTACAGTAGAGGGAAACAGCAAACCTCAGTAGAAAATCTGAAGGAGATTTCCAAGAAATCATTCCTAATGTATGACGGGACAACTAGATTTAACCTCCTCTGCCCCCAACAATTTCCTGCTATAATTATAACCTTTGTATACAAGTTTAAATGGGCATTTATTTAACAAAATAACATTTGTTCAAAAAATGGAGTTACATCAGTCTGGAAAAGTTGCAAGATGACTAACTATGGCTCATGGCGCAATCTCTACCTCATATACATCCAAAGTTCACAGCTCTGTACATATAGATTTGTCACTACTGTAGAAAATCCCAAAAGTGTAATCATCATCACCTCTAGGAAAAAGTTTTTTCCTTTCATCCAGATTATCCAAATTATATTATCCAAAGCATATTTATTTCAATCCATATTTATCCAAAGCCTATTTATTTTTTCACAAAAAAAGGAAAGGTAATAGCCAGAGACTATTTAACTTTCTTTCAGAGAGAAAGATAAGATTTAGGCTCAAATCTTATCTCATATAAGACAATAGTTTAACAAAATACATGGTTACATATGTTTCATGTGTGTGAATTTTGTTCTTTCCTTGAAATGTCTCAAATAAAAATTATTAAGGCTATTTTCCTGATTGACACAGATCTTAAAGAACAGGCATTTCTACATCAATTTGAACATTTTATTTGAGAAAATTCAAATTTTGGAAAATGTAAGGTTCTAGGTTCCCTTCCAGATACAAAGTTCAAAGATTTTAGAGTTGCATATGATGAAAGACAGTAAAATCTATAAAGGTGAAGACAATCTATAATACAAATACATGAAATGTTTAACATTCTTTCCAGTTAGGCAGGATGGGGTCATGATAAGAGCAGAGACAGGCCTGTGTCCAAACTTCAGGATTCTTTATCTTAGCTTCAACTTTGTTTAGACCGGCATGTAGTTGCTGTTCAACAAATATTTGCAGAATAAACTTTGTTTTTCTCATCTGAAAATAGGAATAATAATACTTGCCTTGTATGATTGGTGGGAAGATTAAATGCGGGTAGCATCTGTAAAGCATTAAGCATGGTGCCTGTCACATAGGAAACATTCAATAAATGGAGGTATTGTTATCGGCTTCAGAAAGGGAGTACTCCTGCATACATAATGTAATTCAAATATCTCACTCTTGAAAGTTACCTCGTTCCATTTGCTGTGTGAGCATTTTATTGTAGTGTGATCTATTTCTTTAGGGCACTCTTGTATCACAAAAAATGATACTGTAAGTAACCTGTGAAATGCAAATAAAAGAATGTAGAGCAACATACTCTTCTGTTTTTTGAGCTACATATGTTGAAATGCAAATGATTACAGGTCAATTGCCTCATAGGCTATGATCAAAATCTAGTTTATGTAATGCTCAAAATAAACTAACAAATGTATGATTCAAAGTGAACATTACCTGACTCATACTTATGTAGGGAGAATGAGAGGAACAGGGAACTGTGAAGGAGAGGCCTGTGTCAGACATGCTTTAATGTCTTCTTCTTTTATTGGTTTCCAAAATGTTTAATCCTTAGAGGTGTCATTTTCTTCCAAGAGTCATTTGAAGGGAAAGAATTATGGGGCTTTGATACTTGACAAGGAACTGAGAAGCCATTCTGGAAGCTTTAATAAGCTACTGTTTTACTTTAGTTTTCATTTTGCTAGAACTCAAAAGACCCTCTAAATTTTCTTGTTTATAAACACTAATTCATAAGAGGGAGATAATACATTAAAATTTTGTTTCAAACTGATACTGAAAACGGCTGCTTTGACATTAAGCAAAAATCTCAGTATAAAGTATTCCTTCAGAGAATAAACATTCCCATTTTGTAACTATCAATTTACTTTGGTTGGTTAGAACAGTGGTTCTCACATTTTTTTTTTTCAGTCCACAAACCATTTTGAAGCAAAAACCCAAGGACCACCAGTTCCTATTCATCACCATGAAAAAAAAAAATTTCAAACTTTATTGAACTCTTGCTTTAAAACATGGCTGTTATTGTGGTTATGTTTTTTAAAACTTTATATTTGTGCTTTTGAATGCAAATTTGAGTCTGCAGCTGGAAAAGATACTTTTTAAAAAAAATTCTTTTTAGTGACTTGTATTTAAGACCAGCCCATAGCCAGACCTCAGCTGGAAGTGTCTTTGCAGAACACTATGGAATTAAATGGAACTCTATTCTTTGACCACCAGCTGAATCCCAAATCTCTATGTTTGGAAACTCTGCAGCTTTAATCACAAAAATTGTGTGAGTGAGGCACTATCAAACCAGGTCCATTGCTGGAAAAACTGCTCATGGATTAATAATGCCATATTTGTAAGTAAAGTACATTTTCATTAAGCAACAGATCAATTATATTTCAGTAGCTTATTTTCAAGTCACGTTCTTGGTAACTAATAAAATATGAATAAAAACCTGGGAAGGGGTTAAACATTAAGGAATCCCTTTTTTAAATAAGAAACCTGAATTGAAATAACTTAAAACTGCCTAGAAAATAAGAGATGAATTCTATAGATTAAATGGCTTTATTAAAAATGTTAAGACTAATAAGACTGTATGCAAATAGTGAGTTCATGTTTAAGCAAGAATAAGCCAATTGGAAGTAGTATTGGCAGTTTTGGACACTTTACCAAAAGTTTTGAACACTTTTTATAATGATGGTGATGATGAAAATAATAGCTAGACACTTACTGAGTACTTACTATGGGTCAGGCATTGATGTAAGTGTTTCACATGTAATTTAATCATCATTGCAATGCTAAGAGTACTAAATATATATTAATAGCAGCTAACAGGGCTGGGTGCAGTGGCTCACTCCTGTAATCCTAGCACTTAGGGAGGCCGAGGCGGGAGGATCACCTGAGGTCAGGGGTTTGAGACCAGCCTGGCCAACATGGAGAAACCCTGTCTCTACTAAAAATACAAAAATTAGCCGGGTGTGGTGGCATGTGCCTGTAGTCCCAGCTACTCGGGAGGCTGAGGCAGGAGAATCAGTTGAGCCCAGGAGGTGAGTGTTGCAGTGAGCTGAGATTGTGCCACTGCACTCCAGCGTGGGCAACAGAATGAGACTCTGTCTCAAATACAAAAAACAAAACAAAAAACAAAAAAACAAAAAAGTAGCTAATAGCTGTTGAGTACTTGCAAACTATTAAATGATTTACATATATTATCTCATTTTATTTAAACAATAGGTACTGTTAGCAAAGGTTAGTGTTTCATTCTGATAAAGAATGAGTATTTCTTACTATAATGAGTTCTCCCAAAGATTTCAGGAAAATGTACCACAAAATACAATTAAATAAGTATTTAAAAGACTATGTTTATTAAATATATTCATATGCCGTATTGCTCTCTTAGTCTTTATTTTATTTTGCCTTGGTGGACACTGTAAGATTCTATGAAATTTCATTTTGAAAAAAAAAGAAAATAAGTTTCAGCTTCTCCAAAGAGCAATATAAAGCTTTTTATATATGAATAAAAACCTGGGTGTTAAAATAGATAATTTTCAAATGAAAATTTTTGTTTTCATAGTTTACCATGGGTCTTTAGACCACTGTTATGGGTTGAATTATGATTCCCCCAAAAAAGATACGTTGAAGGTCTAATCCCCAGTACTTCAGAATGTGACCTTATTTGGAAATAGGAGTGTTGCAGATGTAATTAGTTAAAATGAGGTCATACTTGAGTAGGGTGGGCCCCAATCCATTAGGACTGGTCTCCTTATAAGAAGATAGCTACGTGAAGACAGAGACACAGGGAGAATGCCAGGTAATGACAGAAGATTGGAATGATGCATCCACAAGCCAATGAATGCCACAGATTGCTGACAAACCACCAGAAGCTAGGAAGTGGCAAGGAGCTAGGAAGAGGCAAGGAAGGATTCTACACAGAGTCTCTGAGAGAACATGGCCCTGACAACATCTTGATTTTAGACTTCTAGCCTCTGGAACTCTGAGACAATAAATTTCTGTTGTTTTCAGCCACCCAGTTTGTGGTACTTTGTTATGGCAGCCCTTGGAAACTAATACAACGACTGGGAAGATTTTTGCTTATACACTTGCAAAGCATTTTTCACTTCTGAAAACACTACATCCACTATTAAGGATTTCCTAAAATAGTAGGCATATCTCTGTAAGCAATAGGGAAAAAAATAACAACAGAGAGGAATTTGGAATGTGTTTACAAATGGATTAGGAATAGAGCCTAGAATTTAATTTTTTCAGGTTAAACATTTAATGCTAACAAAATAATCCCTGATTCTTCTTTATAGATCTCCAGAATCCAGACAACTCTATATATGAGTAATTTTCCCCTAATATGTACTCACCATTTTTTATTAGACTGAAGTGAAAAATATTATACTGTAGCTTCTTAAATCTTTCCTTCTGTCTGGGAAGTCCACGTTTGGGTAGACTTGGCTTTTCATTTAGGAGCTAACTCCTCTGTACTTCTCTTCCTGTATTTCTCAAGGAGTTTTGTGGCATCACCGTTTATTTAATTGACCATATCAGAAATATAGGGTTCATTATGTCATCCTACCCTCCTCCATCTCCCCTTCTTCTCGCACCTCCCACATTATTTCACTAGATTTTTGGATTCTCCTTTCTAATCTGGATTCTGTCAAACTCTCTCTCGCTCCACTACCCCCACCCCAGTTTGGGCCCTCCCCATCTTTGGCCTGAATTATGACAGCTCCCTTCAGAGCCTTCCTGACTTTCACCCATTCTCTACACAAGGGATAAAGGGTGCATCCTAAAATGAAAATGTTATCTTGTTCATCCTATGTGCTTAAAACCCACAACGGCTTTCCATAGCGCAGGATAAAATCCTGGCACCTTTGCCTAGATGCAAGATGCCTACCTTTCTTTGTTTCTTTTTTGCCAGCCATTAATGGCAATATAAAAAAATTAAGAATTTATCATTCTTTTTCTTATACAAACTGTATTTCAGGTGAACCGTATAGCATTAGTTGATGAAAGAATGGTCTTTACAGAAGAATTCTGGCTTATAAATATAGAAGGAATGCTAGACTTAGAAAAGCACCACTTTGAGACCATTGACACTATGAAGAAACTGCATCAACTAATGGGCAAAATAACCAGCTAGCATCATAATGACAGGATCAAATTCACACATAACAATATTAACCATAAATGTAAATGGGCCGAATGCCCCAATTAAAAGGCACAGACTGGCAAATTAGATAGAGTCAAGACCCACTGGTATGCTGCATTCAGGAGACCCATCTCACGTGCAAAGACACACATAGGCTCAAAATAAAGGGATGGAGGAAGATTTACCAAGCAAATGGAAAGCAAAAAAAAAAAAAAAAAAAAAAAGAAGGGGTTGCAATCCTAGTCTCTGATAAAATAGATTTCAAACCAACAAAGATCAAAAAAGACAAAGAAGGGCATTACATAATGGTAAAGGGATCAATGTAACAAGAAGAGCTAACTATCTTAAATATATATGCACTCAATATAGGAGAACTCAGATTCATAAAGCAAGTTCTTAGAGACGTACAAAGAGACTTAGACTCCCACACAATAATAGTGCAAGATTTTATCACCCCACTCTCAATATTAGACAGATCAATGAGACAGAAAATTAACAAGGATATTCAGGACTTGAACTCAGCTCTGAACCAAGCAGACCTAATAGACATCTGCAGAACTCTCCACCCCAAATCAACAGAGTAGACATTCTTCTCAGCACCACATAGCACTTATTCTAAAATCGACCACATAATTGGAAGTAAAACAGTCCTCAGCAAATGCAAAATAACGGAAGTCATGACAAACAGCCTCTCAGACCACAGTGCAATCAAATTAGAACTCAGGATTAAGAAACTCACTCAAAACTGCACAACTACATGGAAACTGAACAACCTGCTCCTGAATGACTACTGGGTACATAACAAAATCAAGGCAGAAATAAATAAGTTCTTTGAAACCAATGAGAACAAAGACACAACGTACCAGAATCTCTGGGACACAGCTAAAGCAGTATTTAGAGGGAAATTTGTAACACTGAATGCCCACAGGAGAAAGCAGGAAAGATCTAAAATTGACACCCTTACATCACAGTTAAAAGAACTAGAGAAGCAAGAGCAAACAAATTCAAAAGCTAGCAGAAGACAAGAAATAACTAAGATCAGAGCAGAACTGAAGGAGATAGAGACATGAAAAACCCTTAAAAAAAATCCATGAATCCAAGAGCTGGTTTTTTGAAAAGATTAACAAAATTGATAGACCACTAGCCAGATTAATAAAGAAGAAACAAGAGAAGATTCAAATAGACACAATAAAAAATGATAAATGGGAGATTATCACTGATCCCACAGAAATACAAACTACCATCAGAGAATACTATAAACACCTCTATGCAAATAAACTAGAAAATCTAGAAGAAATGGATAAATTCCTGGACACATACACCCTCCCAAGACTAAACCAGGAATAAGTCAAATCCCTGAATAGACCAATAACAAGTTCTGAAATTGAGGCAGTAATTAATACCCTACCAACCAAAAAAAGTCCAGGACCAGATGGATTCACAGCCGAATGCTACCAGAGGTACAAAGAGGAGCTGGTACCATTCCTTCTGAAACTATTCCAAACAACAGAAAAAGAGGGACTCCTCCCTTTTATGAGGCCAGCATCATCCTGATACCAAAACTTGGCAGAGACACAACAAAAAAAGAAAATTTCAGGGCAATATCCCTGATGAACATTGATGTGAAAATCCTCAATAATATACTTGCAAACCAAATCCAGCAGCACATTAAAAAGCTTATCCACCACGATCAAGTCAGCTTTATCCCTGGGATGCAAGACTGGTTCAACATATGCAAATCAATAAACATAATCCATCACGTAAACAGAACCAATGACAGAAAACACATGATTATCTCAATAGATGCAGAAAAGGCCTTCAACAAAATTCAACACTGCTTCATGCTAAAAATACTCAATAAACTAGGTATTGATTGAACATATCTCAAAATAATGAGAGCTATTTATGACAAACCCACAGCAAATATCATACTGAATGGGCAAAAGCTGTAAGCATTCCCTTTGAAAACTGGCACAAGACAGGGATGCCCTCTCTCACCACTCCTATTCAACATAGTATTGGAAGTTCTGGCCAGGGCAATGAGACAAGAGACAGAAATAAAGCATATTCAAATAGAAAGAGAGGAAGTCAAATTATCTCTGTTTGCAGATGACATGATTGTATATTTAGAAAACCCCACTGTCTCAGCCCCAAAACTCCTTAAGCTGATAAGCAACTTCAGCAGTCTCAGGATACAAAATCAATGTGCAAAAATCACAGGCATTCCTATACACAAATAATAGACAAACAGAGAGCCAAATCATGAGCAAACTCCCATTCACAATTGCTACAAAGAGAATCAAATACCTAGGAATACAACTTACAATGGATGTGAAGGACCTCTTCAAGGAGAACTACAAACCACTGCTCAAGGAAATAAGAGAAGACACAAACAAATTAAAAAACATTCCATGCTCATGGATAGGAAGAATCAATATCATGAAAATAGCCATACTGCCCAAAGTAATTTATAGATTCAATGCTATTCCCATCAAGCTACCATTGACTTTCTTCACAGAACTAGAAAAAACTACTTTAAATTTCATATGGAACCAAAAAAGAGTCCATATAACCAAGACAATCCTAAGCAAAAAGAACAAACATGGAGGCATCACACTACTTGACTTCAGACTATACTACAGGGCTACAGTAACCAAAACAGCATGGTACTGGTACCAAAACAGATATATAGACCAATGGAACAGAATAGAGGCCTCAGAAATAACACCACACATCTACAACCATCTCATCTTTGACAAACCTGACACAAACAAGCAATGGGGAAAGGATTCCCTATTTAATAAATGGTGTTGGGAAAACTGGCTAGCCATATGCAGAAAACTGAAACTGGACCCCTTACTTACACCTTATACAAAAATTAACTCAAGATGTTTTAAAGATTTAAATGTAAGACCTAAATCCATAAAAAATCCTAGAAGAAAACCTAGGCAATTCCATTCAGAACATAGGCATGGACAAAGACTTCATGGCTAAAACACCAAAAGCAATGGCAACAGAAGCCAAAATTGAACAATGGGATCTAATTAAACTAAAGAACTTCTGCACAGCAAAAGAAACTATCATCAGAGTGAACAGGCAATCTACAGAATGGGAGAAAATTTTTGCAATCTATCCATCTGAGAAAGGGCTAATATCCAGAATCTACAAGGAACTTAAACAAATTTACAAGAAAAAAACAAACAACCCCATCAAAAAGTGGGCAAAGGATATGAACAGACACTTTTCAAAAGAAGACATCTATGCGACCAACAAACATGAAAAAAAGCTTATCATCACTGGTCATTAGAGAAATGCAAATCAAAACCACAATGAGATACCATCTCACACCAGTTAGAATGGCGATCATTTAAAAAGTCAGGAAACAACACATACTGGAGAGGATGTGGAGAAATAGGAATGCTTTTACACTATTGGTGGGAGTGTGAATTAGAACCAACCCAGATGCCCATCAATGATAGACTGGATAAAGAAAATATGGCACATATAAACCATGGAATACTATGCAGCCACAAAAAGGATTAGTTAATGTCCTTTGCAGGGACATGGATGAAGCTGGAAACCATCATTCTCTGCAAACTAACACAGGAACAGAAAACTAAACACCACATGTTCTCACTCATAAGTGGGAGTTGAACAATGAGAACATATTGGCACAGGGAGGGGAGCATCACACACTGGGGCCTGTAGGGGGGTGGGGGCCAAGGGGAGGGATAGCATTAGGAGAAATACCTAATGTAGATTATGGGTTGATGGGTGCAGCAAACCTCTATGGCACATGTATACCTATGTAACAAACCTGCATGTTCTGCACATGTATCTCAGAACTTAAAGTATAATAATAAAAAAAGAAAAGCACCACTTTGAAAACCATAATGGAATAATTGATTCAGGCAACAATCATAAATGAATAAAGCCGTTAGATGAAAGGTGGTTGGGGAACTTGAAATGGGAAGGATCAGGCTATCACCACCTGAACCCACTGATTAATCTCAGCATTAGTAAAGGTGAACAACCAGTCACTATAAGCCTCTTATGTCACGCAATAAGAAATACTTAGTACTACCTATGAAGTACTGTTTTCAAAAACCTGAAGGTGAATTCAGTTAAGCCTCTATAGCTTCACTGTCCAATATGGTAGCTGTGACATGTGGCTATTTAAATTCAAATTAATTAAGATAAAATAAATTTTAAAAATTCAATTCCTTATTCACACTAACCACATTTCACGTGTCAATCTTCACCTGTGGCTATGGTATCAGATGGCGCACATTATAGAACATTCCCACCACAGCAACGAGTTCTATTGGAAGGTACTGCTCTAGAGCTTTCATTTTTGCGGGGAGACAAAAGGACTAGAGAAATAAATTAAATGACACACAAGGAAGCAAATAGACAAATACAGAATGTGATATATTCTCTAGGTTTGGTTAACTTACTTTCTGCAACAAGTCAATGGAATGAACGAAAAAGGGGAGGGGTAATTCTTTGCATTGAGAGAGGCAACCAGAGGTAATGTGTGGACCTTGTTTGGATCTTGATTTGAATAAACCAATTGTAACTACATTTTTGAGACCATCATGAAAATATGATTATGGACAGAATTTTGGTTGTTTTTAAATGTCGCTGCAAATTGGTATCCCATTCGGCTCTTGGAATCTGCCCATTTCCCCAACTTTAACATCTGTGGTAGCTTCAGGTGAGTTTTTCAGGTCTGATCACAAAACATCCTGGATATAATGAATGAGCAAGCAGGGAGCAAGGCTGAACCAGGCAAATGTGGGCATCTGGGATGGCAGGAGGGCTGTCCTTTCCCTGGCAGCAAAAGAACAGCCCACGGTAAACAAATCCCTGAGTGTGGCAGAACTTTAGAACCACTCTAGGCATGTATCACTCTTCTAGAGATGTCTGCTCTCTGGGAGCAAGACCGGGCTGTGGTTCTGTGAAGGCTTGGAGGCCGACCATATTATTAATAGTGGATAGTCATTCTGATATGAAGCCAAGGCTAGAACTGAGGTCCAGGATCAGGAGATGGGACTGGCAAAAATAAGAAAAGAAGGTAGGTCCAGGGCTGGAATTTCCACAAGGATATTATCAGTCTGGAAAATAGGATAAATCATGTGAACTCTAGAATCCTGGAGAGATGAGGGCCAGATGAGCAGACGGCTCTCCTCTTCCCTCCAGTGAGGAAAGGCTCAATTCTGGAGCCCCTTATCTGAAAGTGGTAGAGAAGAACAAAGAGAAGAGAACCATTTTCAAACTCCACTTGGTAGATTGGTTTCCATTAGTTCCAGAATGGGCAACATTTGTTTCCTTTTGTTCCCTTTTTCTTGTTCACCCCTAAATATGGATCATGTCTAAAGTTCTATTTTTACATTTTATTTTTAATTGTGGTAACAAATACATAACATAAAATTTGCCATCTTACCAATTTTGAAATGTATAGTTCAGTAGTGCTCAGTACATTCATATTATTGTGCAACCAATCTCCAGAACGTTTTCATCTTACAAAACTGAAACTCTGCACCCACTAAACAGCAACTCCCATTTTTTCCTCTATCCTCAGCCCCTGGCAACCACCATACTACTTTCCGTCTCTGTGAGTTTGACTATTCGAGATATATAAGTGAAATCATACAGTATTTGTCTTTTTGCGACTGGCTTATTTCACTTATGTCCTCAAACTTCATTCATGTTGTAGCATGTGACAGGATTTCCTTCTTTTTGTTTTTTTGTGACAAAGTCTTGCTCTGTTGCCTGGACTGGAGACTGGAGTGCAGCGGTACAGTCATAGCTCACTGCAGCCTCAAACTCCTGGGCTCAAGCCATCCTCCCACCTCAACCTCTTGAGTAGCTGGGACTACAGGCGCATGCCACCACTCTTAGCTTATTTTTTATGTTTAGTAGAGGTGGGGGGGTTTCATTATGTTGCCTGGGCTGGTCTCGAACTCCTGGGCTCAAGCAATCCTTCTGCCTCAACCTCCCAAAGTGCTGGGCTTACAGGCATGAGCCACCGTGCCCGCACCATTTTTAAGGCTGAAAAATATTAAATTGCATGTTGTGACATAATAAGAAATATGCATTAAGTCTCTTTCCCCAGTTCCTGACACAGAGCATTTAAAGCTATTATAATTTCCTGAGTGATAGGAGTGCCTTTTGTTCTAATGAGGTGACTCTTGGTGGGCTTCTGGATGAGGGCTACACACTAGAAAGACTGAGCATGATTAGAAACTTGGAACTTTCAAGTCCCCCAACTCCACATCCTCCCGGGAAAAGAGAGAGACTGGAGATTGAGTTAATAATTGATCATGCCCAGGTGATGAAGCCTCCATAAAAAATCCCTAAACTATGGGGTTTGGAGAGCTTCCAGGCTGGCGAACACATACATATGTTAGGAAAGTGGTGCATCCCAGCTCCATGAAGACAGAAGCACCTTTGCTTAGGACCCTTCTGGACTTCACTCTATACACCTGTTCCTCTGGCTGTTCATCCGTATCCTTTGTAATATCCTTTATAATAAACAGAATGTTTATGCCACATTTTGTTTATCCATTCATGGTCAACGGACACCTGGGTTGCTTCCACCTCTTGGATATTGTAAATAATTCTACTATGAATATGGGTGTGCAAATCTGAAGTTCTATCCTTGGCTATGTGGTAGATTGCAAAATGACCACAAAGTATTCCCCTTCCTGTATCCATGCTCCTTTGCAATGTGACTTTGCAGTCTCCCATCAAACTATAAAGTTTATTTTCCTACTATTTGAATCTAGGACAGCCTGATGACTAGCTTTGGCCAACAGAATGTAATGGAAGCAATGTGGTACTGGGTCCAAGTCTGAGCCTCAAGAAGCCTTGCACACTTCGGTTTTCTCTCTTGGAATTTGTGTGAACAAACCCAGGTTAGACTATTAAAGGATGAGAGGGCACATAGAGCAGAGATGAGCCATCTTAGATAAGGCTTGAAAGATGGGAGGGTGCCTGACCCAGATCAGCAAAGCTGACCTGACAGCTGACTGCAAATGCATGAGTGAACCCACAAGAGACAAGTACAAATGTCCAGCTGAACCCAGCCCAAATTGCCAGCCTGTGGAATTATAAACCAATCAATGGTTGTTGCCTTAAGCATTTGTGATTTGCTACGTGGCAATAGGTAACTAATACATATTATTTCTCTTTTAATTATGTACATTCTTCTTTGGAAATCTAATATAATTTCATACTTCAATGATCACTTGAAAGACTCGAAATTATTCTCCCCAGCCTTGACCCTGCCTTTGTTACAGCTCCATCTTGAATTTGCAACTCCATGTTGAATACTACAACTGGATATCATGTTAACATTTCAAACTCAATATTTCCAAAATGGAATTTGTCATCCTATATCCAAGCCTTATGTTCTCCATTGATGTTTCTGCTTCTGCTGGTGGTACTACCATTGTTTCAACCACACTTGAAACCTCAGTGTCATCTGATTCCTCTTTCTTCTTTCCATAATTAAATGACATCTTTTAAAGTATCTTTTTGTCAACTTTACTCTCTTTGTGTCTATAGAACTACTGGCCTATCAATAGCTTCCCTACCTTTTTCCCACCTCTGGCCTCTGCATCCTCAAATTTTTTTTTTTTTTTTTGAGACAGAGTCTGGCTCTGTTGCCCAGGCTGGAGTGCAGTGGCGCCATCTCGGCTCACTGCAAGCCCCGCCTCCCGGGTTCACGCCATTCTCCTGCCTCAGCTTCCGGAGTAGCTGGGACTATAGGCGCCCGCCACTATGCCTGGCTAATTTATTTTTTTTTGTATTTTTAGTAGAGACGGGGTTTCACCGTGTTAGTCAGGATGGTCTCGATCTCCTGACCTCGTGATCCACCTGCCTCGGCCTCCCAAAGTGCTGGGATTAACAGGCGTGCCCGCCCAAATTAATCTTATTTACCAGTTAAAGATTCTTCTGAGATACAGAATAATAAATTTACTCCTCAACTTTATTCACTACAGGCATATTTTCCTTTTGTCTGCTAATTCTAACATCTGGGTCATCCCCATTGATCCTCTCCATTGATTACATTTTCTTCTGAGCATGGGTCTTGTTTTTCTATTTCTTCATATGTCTAACAATTTTGAATTATATCCTGGATATCGTAAATGACACATTTTAGGGATTCGGGATTCTGTTCTGTACCTTCAAAGGTCTTTTTGTTCGTTTTTGCAGGCAGCGAACTTGGTTGAGCTCAAATTCCAAACTCTGTCTCCCTTGTGGTAGGCAGCAGCTGAAATCTTAGTCCATTTTTTTTTAGCCTTAGCTAGGCTTCTTGGAGTCTACCCTATACATGTGTACTTCCAGGATCAGCCAGAGATTTAGACAAAGTTTAAACTTAAGTACCCACTTTCAAGCTCTCTCCTTTCAGAAATTTCCACCCCCTTTCCAAACTCTGTCCTCTGGTTCTTCAAGCCAATAAGACTGCTGGTTTTAGCTACCAGGCTCAGTGAAAACTGGGACGTGCTCTTCGGGCAAAAAGCCGTAAAATCAATATGGGAAACTCACAAAGATCTGGTGCTTTTCTTCAAGTATTGACCCCATCTAGTATCTGCCTGCTTTTGTTTTTTCTCTGTGCCTTTAGGTAGGGTTTAAAAAATATTATTGTCCAATGTTTGTAGTTGTTATCTAGAGAAGGGTGATCACATATAGGAACTACTCATATATTATCAGAAGCAGAACCACTTTGTTAAGTTTAAAACCTTCCATGATTCTCCACTGAAGTCTGTGGACCAAATCTAGGCCTTGGTATCTGTTATGAGCTCTCCCTAAATGGATTACCCATGCTTCCCCACTTATGCTAAGTACTTTCTTGTCTTTGAGCTTTTCCTTCCTGTTCAATGTCCTTTCCATCTCTGGCTGTTAAAATAGTATCCATCTTTCAAGTGCCCCAGGGCTGGGTCCCGGGTCCCTGTCCTACTCTATTAACACTTTATCCCTGTTGATCTTGTCCAGGTCCATGGCTTTAAATACTGTCTATTTGCCAATGACTCACAATATATCTTCAGCCCTTATTCCTCCACTGAGTTCCAATTTTGTATATGTAATTGTCAACTTGATATCCCTACTTGGATGTCCAACAGGCATCTCAACTTAACATGGTCAAATTAGAATTCTTGTTTATCTCTCCCCTCAAATTCACTCTCTCTGTAGGCCTTCTCGATTCCAGTAAATGCCACCACCATTCACAAGCCAAAAGTCTGAGAGTCATCTACATTCTTGTACTTCCCTTGCACTCCACATACAGTCTGTCAGGGAGTCCTTTTGGCTCTGACTTCACAATAGATCCACTTTTCTCTAGCCCCTTGGCTACCATTAGAATTTAAGTCACCATGATCTTTCACTGGGACTCTTTCAGTAGCCTCCTGAGAGATGTTCCTGCTCCCGCTCTTACCTCCCTATAATGCATTCTTCACCCAGAATCTACAGTGATCTTTAATGAAAACCAGATCATGTTATCCTCCTGCTCAACCTGTCAGTGGTTTTCCAAAGCATTTAGACTAAAATCCAAATTCCTTTCTATGGCTTACATGGTCTTACATGATCTGAACCCTTCGACCTCATCTCTGATCACTCTCCCTTTTTCTCATTATACTCTGCCCACATTGGCCCTATTTCTGTTTCTTGATTTTACCAAGCTCTTTACATTTCCCTGTAACACTCTACTCCTAAATCTTTATCTGCCCATTGTCTGTCTTCCCTATCAGGTTGCACTTTCTGTGAAAGTAGGGGCATTTCCAGTAAATTTTTCTTGAAACAAGGAATGAATTCAACATCAATACACTTTCTCCATAAAGCCTTTCTTATACCTCTCTGATGGCAATGTACTCTATGCTCCTTAAATTTTATGTCCGTGTCTCTTTTAGCATTTACTACCTCTTATATAATGTTATGGTGTTTTTTGTATGTGTTTTATCTTCCTTAAGTCATTAACTATGACATCAGAATGGGCAGAGTCCCTGCCTGATTCATCTGAGCATTCCCCATGTGGCATACTACAGGGCTTTGCACAGAGCAATGCTGATGAATGTTGAGTAAATGAATGAATAACAAAGTCAATATTCATTTCTATTGAAAGGGAGTATTATTAATATTAAAAACAGTGCCAACAACGGTCTTAGGTTATTGCTAAATTTCTTTGGAATTAATGAAACATAATTTTTAGGTTATTGCTAAATTGCTTTGGAATTAATGAAACATAATTTACTCAATCAAGTCTACGTTATGAAGTTTTTTAAATATCATTAATGGTTTCATATCATTAATGGTTCTTAATGTTTTAGTGCTTCATTAGAAATAGTAGAGACTACTGAAGTTTTCTGACTGAGGCATATTTGAACAACGCTCCCTGAAATGTTCATACAACTAATATATCTAAATGTTATAAAAACATGCCAATGAGTCATGACTAATTTGGCCAGCAGAATTCCGTGGGTATGTTCAATGTAATGGATAGGTAGCAATTATAGGGTTTTACTCAAAAAGTTTGAATAGTGAGTTTTATCAAAATCCATTTAAACATAATTCCAGTCCCTGAAATGGAAAAGTTTTCACTTTAATTACACAAATATCAGAATTGAACCTTAAGTAGACTGCTTTTTATGATCTCGTCTTCCTCCTTGGCTTCATTTTACTTATTCTTTCTAGTTTTCCAGCCCTTGCTGCCGAACTATGCTTTTATTCTAGTACTATTCCAAGCTTCTACTCAGCATCTAAACTCATTCACCAAACCCATTAATGTCATAAGAGCTTCACCTCAGAGAGACATACTTTTTTTTTTTGAGACAGAGTCTTGCTCTGTCGCCACGCTGGAGTGCAATGGCCCGATGTCGGCTCACTGCAACCTCCGCCTCCCAGGTTCAAGCGATTCTCCTGCCTCAGCCTCCCGAGTAGCTGGGATTACAGGCACCCACCACCAGGCCCAGCTAATTTTTGTATTTTTTAGTAGAGACGGGGTTTCACCATGTTGGACAGGATGGTCTCGATCTCTTGACCTCTTGATCTGCCCACCTCGGCCTCCCAAAGTGCTGGCATTACAGGTGTGAGCCGCCGTGCCCGGCCAAGACATACTTTTAAATATTTTTTTAATCCAATAGAACTATTCACAAGTTTTATTGCCATAGTTTCCTGGTTATTTATAGTTCTTTTTACTTGCTGTGTTAACTCTGTGTAACAAGATCAATGTTTAGATTGTGAATTTTTTATTTGGGGTGATTGTTTACTTATTCCCATTTTCCCTGTTTTTGTATTTTGCACGTATTCTGTTGTATTTTGCACAGGTTCAACCCAGAAGATTTCAATAAACTGAAAAGAGAAACTGAAGCATAGCCAATATGGAAAAATATATGATCGAAGACTATGTGACCAAGGTAAATTAAATGCAAAGTTAAGATGCTTCTAATCTTGAACTGCAAAAGACATTGCTCATAAGTGACAGTGCGGAACAAGGTATTAAATAATTCAAGACCATTGATGTCATTGTTATCTGTACAAACGTATTTGACTAAAGATGAATAATCTTTTCTCCTTCAAGTTATTTTGTAGAAGAGATTTTCCCCTTTTCACACAAAATTTTTATTCTATTCATCTTTTTATCTCGGTGGTTAAGCTTTTAGAGTGGTGCACAAAAGCAAATGTAAAATGAAGTTGAAGTGTTGTACTTTGTATTTACACCAAGGAAGGTTTCTCATTTGAAATGTTTTTGACTGCAAAGAACTGAATACTTAAAGTAACTTAAGGAATAAGGGTATTCATTTCCTTATATAACAAGAGGACTAGTCGTTGAGTGATTGTGAGGTTAGTTAATTCAGTGGCTTGAAAATGCAGTTGGAGCCCAGGCTCTTTCCATATTTTTGGTCCTAGAATTCTCAGATAATTTGTTTGGTCCTCTGGCTTGTCCCATCATGGTTGCCAGATATGCCCAACAGTTCTAGCTGTCATATGTAGACAATATAGTAGCCTAAGGAACAGTAGGTTCTCCTCATAGGTCTCTCTCTCTCTTTCTCTTTATTCAGAAGAAAATACCTTTTATAAACGCGACAACCTGCATATCTCCCCTCATGTCCCAGTGGCCAGGATGTGTTACATGCCCATACACTAGCTGCAAGGGAGGCTGGGAAAGCAGATATCTGTCAGTTGCAGCCTTCAATGCCTAGAGCTCCTTCAAGGCCCAATATAGTCCTCCTTCTATGTAGCTTTATCTCATACCACTCTCTCCCTTGCTGTCTCTGCTTCAGCCACACTTTCAGCCTTGTTGTTCTCTTAACAGGGCACACATACATGAAGGCTTTGCATATACTATTCTCAGTGTTTAGACAGCTCTTCCTCCAGGTATCTGCATGACTTAATCCCTCATTTCCTTCAGGCAACATAAGAACAGAGACCACTCTATCTAAAATAGCAGCCTTCACCTCCATTGTTCTCTATCCTTCTTCCCTGTTTTAATTTTTGATAGCTCTTAATGAGAGAGAGAGAGAGAGCTCAAGTAAATGAGAGAGAGAGATAGAAAGAATGTTTTTCTGGCTAGATTATAAGTTCTACTGGAACAAGGTGGTATGTTTTGTTCACCACTGTGACTCCAGAGCATACAACAGTGCCAGCTACATGGCAGGTACATCAAGAAATATTTGTTGATGAATGAATTAATGAAGTTGTATTCTCTGAGCAAGGAAGAAGGTAGGGACAGGCAACTCCTTGCTGGTGGACAATCAATAGTGTTAACCACAGGAGGAGATGCCAATAAGAGCACCTATGCTGAACATAGATCAGCTGGTAACAGAAGGAAAATGGAGTGTTTGTGGGGTGAGTGGGGAAAACATAAAGCTACAGGGCCATGACCCAGCTCTACCAGGTGGCAACTTCCTGCATGGGTTGGCAACCTCTCACAGTGTCTAGCACAATCTCAGGCACTAAGTATATCATCATTGCACAGAATCAGTTATTGTATTTGGCTTTGTGAATGGTCCCCTCAGAAGCTCTAGGAAATGGTGACATCAGAATTTACTTCCTATTGACTACCCTGTCTTGGAGACTATTTCATCCTTCAGATATATAGACTCAGCAATTCCTGATAATCCTTTCTACTTGCATGATGGTTGTATCAGTTTCCTAGGGTTGGCATAACAAAGTACCACAAACTGAGTGGCTTAAAACAATGGAAATGTATTCTCTTATGGTTCTGTTAACTAGAAGTCCAAAATCAGGTGTCAGCAGAGTGGTTTCTTCTGGAAGTTCTAAGGGAGAATTCCTTCCATACCCCTCTCCTAGCTTCTGGTGGTTGCTGGCAATCTGCAGCATTCTTTTGCTTATACCAAATAAGGTCACATTCTGAGGGTCTGGGTAGACATGAATTTTGGGGGACACTATTTAACCAAATATGGTAGTTAAATGCTTTCTAGAGCTCTTTGACTTTTGGCAACTTAATGGGAAAGAAATAATTGTCTTAAAGGAAAGTCAATTGCCTGTTTGAAGGCAAGTGAAGAACATTGTAATGGATTTCCTTTGTTATTAAAAAAATTATACTCCCATACATAAGTGTTTAACACATTCCTCTACATACAATTCTGTTAAACCTGTTTTATTTCTGAAGGGCTCCTTTTAAAATCTCTGAATACATTATAGGTATCGAGCAATTCTCTGTATAATGCTCATGTACTATATGTATACATGTATGAAACTCTACATGAATACTGTAGATGGAAGACATCTTGCTTCACAGTGAATGATTAATGGCAAATATGCATTTGAAAAGTTTCAAGAAAATTATATTAAAAGAAAGCAAAAACAGAAACAGCAAATCCTTATTGAACAGTAATTAACAAAGAAGGATTCTTAATACAATTTCCCCAAGTGTGTCCACTCAGTTATAAAGTTCTTCATTCAATCTCTCTCAAGGATTCTTCCTCCCATGAATATAAACTCAAGGAAACCCATTCATAAATTTCTCTGGTGCTTTTCTCCCACTACTTCTTAGATGTTCAGATGAACACAGATTTTAACATGCTGGACTCTCAGGGTAAAAACTGACCAGTAATTTATCAGAGTTCTGTGGAAAATTGGTGAACTCACACCACTTCCTAGCATTGATAGAAAGAGGAGGAAAGGAAATAGGGGAGCAAGGAACTAGTTAAAGTCCTAGAAAATTCCTTTTTGATCCTTGTGACAAAAGATGGGTAATGGATATCATTACCCATAGATGGATATCATTACCTATAGATGTGTTCTTTCCACATCTATAGAATATAGAAGAATTGATAGATAAATTGATACAGCTATAAAAGCACCATGTTCTTTCTCTTTTGTAATAATCATCACACTTATAATTACTTATTTATGATCTTACCCATTCTAATGTAAGTCCCATGAGAAATGGGAGTAAACATGTCCTATTTATTTTTTGTATCCCCAGAGCCTGGTCCACTGACTGGCAAAGGGAAACAATCAAATATTTGTTGAAGTGAATTGAAATAGAAAGGGTCTTAATTCCTTATGGATGTGAATAACTCCACTGATAAATACTGAATGAGATTTCCTGGCACCCTATTAGAAGCATCAATTCTTTTAGATCATGTATGTGTCTGACACTTCAAGGTGCTCCTAGTAACCATTCTCCCCACCTTTAGTTGGGAACATGGCCACCCAAAATGAACACTACACCTCCCAATTTCCTTGGCAACTCAGTGTGGCCAGTGGGATAGTGGCAGAAATGATGCTTGGCAGTTTCCAGGTGTGTCCCTTAAAAGACAGGTGGTGTGGCCGGGCACCGTGGCTCACGCCTGTAATCCCAGCACTTTGGGAGGCCGAGGCAGGTGGATCACAAGGTCAGGACATTGAGACCATCCTGGCTAACATGGTGAAACCCCATCTCTACTAAAAATACAAATAATTAGCCGGGTGTGGTGGTGGGCGCCTGTAGTCCCAAGTACTCGGGAGGCTGAGGCAGGAGAATGGCATGAACCCGGGAGGCAGAGCTTGCAGTGAGCCGAGAGCACACCACTGCACTCCAGCGTGCCCTTTGCTTCTCATCTTATTTTCTTTTTCTCCATCTGGCTGTTTAAAGCATGGATGTGATGGTAAGCTTTAGCCACCATTTTAGACAATGAGGATGAGGGCCACACCACAGGGTTGTAAAGAGCTTGGGTTCTTGAGGAATTGTGAAGCAGGGTTGCTATACTGGGTCCGAATTGAGTACTTTTCAATTTTTATGTGTGAGAGGAATAAATCTTTATCTCATTTAAGCCACAGTTATTTTAGGTCTTTGTTATTTGCTACCAAATCTAATCCTACTGATAGAAATAAGATTTTAGGGTGTTACAGCTGGAAGATCGCTCAATCAGAGCTTATGTAGTTCACTGCTCTCATTTGACTGCTGATGACCAGGGACATTAAATCATATACCAAGATCACAAAAGTAGAATGGGAATAAATCCGGGTCTAAAATCCAGTTCACTTCAGATCTTTCTTTCTTATTCCACGTTGCCTATTTAATGATATACATCTATCAAAGCAGTTTGTAACCTGATTCCTATTTTTTCCGTCGACTTAAGTTACATTATAGGTATCACCAGTCACAAGTAAATAAACTTTTAGTGAGTTGACTTGAGTATTTGATGGAAAAAGAGGTGCTCCTGCCATATCTGTTAATCCCTTAGCTGCGTGCTTGAAAATACCATAATTTTGTCTCTGTTTATGAGGGCATCAAATTGGGCTAATACAGCTGGATTATAAAATAATGCTTAACTAATTGGTATAGCTATATACAATATAATCTACTCTAATTTGAATGTTCTTTAGGCATAAGTTTAGGTTGATGCAAAAAATAGCTCCTTATTTTATTAAGTCTGTATGCCAAATTTATTAATAACTCATACTATTTTGTGGCTTGCATAATAAAGGCTGAATAAAGAGGTCATGAGAGTTGATGCAGTTTCCAGAAGTTATTACCTTACAAAGAAGCTCAGGAGAAGGTATTGAGAGAAATCCTTAACTATCAAATACATTAATAGCATTCAAGGACAGAGGCAGGGACTTCTCTAGTGAGTTCTGGTTCTCATTCTGAAATTGCTTATGCTCCATTTCTTACTAGTATAAATCTTGGAACTATGATTGCTAGACATTAACCAAAGATCACACACATAATGATGATCCTTTTCCAATCGAAGACATGATTGGTGCCTACCATCACAGAAACTGAATAGTAATGTATAGCAAGAAAAAACAATTAAACATTGTCAAGAGGTTGACTATGGAATCTGTATGTCTGGGATGATAAAGTTGTTAGTTTGGATTCTAATAATTTGGAATTTGTGGCAATTTTATTTGTATTAACCTTGTGCAAACCTTAAGAAAATTTAAGCAATAATTTAGTATAGAAATATTGAGGGGAATATATATTTATCTGATCTGGGGTGGCAGAATGTTTAAGAACATAAGCTGCACTCGGACAGCAGTTCATAAACATTTTGAGGTCAGGACCCTATGAGAATTTGATGGAATTTATGGGTTTACCTCCCCACAAAACCTACATACAATGGCAGACACATATTGGGATTATTTGCTTAGTACCTCCCTTCTGGGAACTGCCTTTCCATCCACTTGATTGTCTATGAGCCCCAATCCTGGTACAACATGAACCCATCCATGTCTGCATTTGATTGGTTAGCAGATGACTACCTGACCCAAGGCAAGCCAATCAGAGTCTGAACCTAAGACTTTAGAACTGGAAAGGAGAAAGACAGCCAGTCTCTCTTCAAGATGCTTGAAAAAGTAAGACATAATGCTCAGAAGCACTTGTTAGTGTAGGGGATGAAAAATATCTTTTCTTCACACATCGCCAGGTTCATGGCTGAGGCCTCTGTAACAAAAGACAGACAAACAAGAAAAAAAGCATATAAATTTTTAAAATATAAGCTTTATGTGACATAGGAGCCTTCATAAGGAAATTAAAACACAAAGAAACAGGTAAAATTGTATACTTTTTCTGTTAGGTTTGATGGTGAAGTGGATAGTCTTAGAAAAGTATGATTGGATTAAAAAGTATGATCTAACGGTAATAAACTGGAGGGGAATTTAGCAATACCTGTTTGTTCAGATTCTTTATCTTCAGAAATAATGATATTGGCTATGGTTTGAATGTGTCCCCCAAAGTTCCTGTGTTGGAAACATAATCCCCAATGCAATCATGTTGGGAGGTGGGGCCTTTAAGAGGTGATTAGGTCTGAGGGCTCTGCCACTATGAATGGATTAACGTTGATATCATGAGAGCGGGTTTGTTATTTTGAGAGTGAGTTTGTCATAAAAACAAGTTTGGCCCTTTTTTGCTTTCTTTCTCTTGTGCTCTCTTGCCCTTCCACCTTCTGCCATGGGATGACACAGTAAGAAGACCCTTGTCAGATGCTGGCACCATGCTCTTGGATGTCGCAGCCACCAGAACTGTGAGAAATAAATTTTTTCCTTTATACATTACCCAGTATGTGGCATTCTGTTATAGCAACACAAAACAGACTAAGACAATGTTCTTTTTTTTTTTATGTTTTTGAGATGGAGTTTCACTCTGTCACCCAGGCTGGAGTGCAGTGGCCCAATCTTGGCTCACTGCAACCTCTGCCCCCCGGGCTCAAGCAACTCTCCTGCCTCAGCCTCCCAGAGTAGCTGGGATTACAGGCGCCCACCACCATGCCAGGCTAATTTTTGTGTTTTTAGTGGAGACAGGGTTTCACCATGTTGGCCCGGCTGGTCTCAAACTCCTGACCTCAAGTGGCCCGCCCCCACCTTGGCCTCTCAAAGTGCTGGGATTACAGGCATGAGCCACCGCACCCAGCCCGACAATGCTCGTTATAGATACAAGGAGGGCACCTCTTGAATGAGGATCTTACGACTTGCTTCAGGGGAAGGTTAGAGAATCCTTCCTAGGTTTTATGACCTGATTTAGGGGATAGGGGTGAGGGTAAGGTCAGAGAGTAAACTTCCTGCTTCTGTGGTTTTCTCAAATGCTAAGTTCCCATGTTTTGGGATAGTGTGTCCTGAACCCCATCATTTGCCATGTTTCCCATCACATGGAGGAAGTCAGTTTGCAAGGAAGAAGAATAAAGCCAAGGAGTATAAAGAAGTATGAGAGAATCCACTTCATAAGAGAATCTGGATGTATCTCTTATTCTAGTAGTTTCTAAGGCTCAGCAAATCACATATCTGATTTTAGATTTTATGAGAAATCTTTATCCTAACTTTCCTTTTTCTGCTCTAACAAGTTTGAGTATTTCTCACTTGCAACAGAAAGAGTACTCCTAATAAACACAAGTGTACATGAAACTGTCCTTGCAATATCAGGGGATTCACTAGGAGCTAAGAAGTCCCCTGTGCATTAGTGTAACTACTCATGATCAAATGGATTTTGTTAATTAGACATGAATCTCCTATTAAATGAAGTAAGTTCTACATGTCTCCCATTTACAAAAAGTCTGTTAGCAGGTTAGATTATTGTATACGTGTATGTAACAAACTCTGTTTCATTAGCAGGGTCCTACAATTCAGACTTTCCCCTATTTCAGACTTCTCCATCTGTATTTACTAAGATTGTTTTAAAAAGTTTTAAGTGCTTTTAACATTAGTGTATTGATTTTCATTTTGAATATAAAATGAGAAAGAAAAGAAACAATAGCACATCAGTTTATTTCCTCCTGCTCTGGAAAGCAATCAGGTCCCAGCAAACCATAAAATAAAATTTATAGGTGTCCAGTTTGTGAACCAGAATGAAACTTTTATTAATTTACAGAAGGGTGTAGACTTTTCTAGTGACTTGAACCACAGAGTCTTTCCTCCAAGGTACTACCTTGCTGGTATACCTAGAAGCCATCTTATTTATCAGAAGGTTATGCTGCTGAGGATGGAATTACAGAGAGAGGAAATCAGATGATGATAAGCAATATGGTATCCAGGTTTTGCTAGATGCTAATGAACTACTCTTCTCAAAAACAAAATTGTAGTCGGTGGGAAAGTTATAAATATCCTTTTCATTGCACTGAGAATTTTTTCTTGGCAGCTGTTCTGCTGGATGGGTCCTGTATATCTTCTTGAATTTTATTAGTTTCCATCAGAGACATTGCCTTCTTTCTGACTTTTGCCTGATTCACCCAGTTCTTGGCTTCTGCCTTTACCTCCTGGGCCTGTAGTTCTTTATTACTTCTCAGGTTCAGCAAGTTTGATCAGGAGAAGGTCCACAGAAAGTTGGCTACTGAGAGCAACTCCACTTCCCATAATAAGAATAAATTTAATAAAATAACCAAAAAGATGGAACAATAACTTATGCAAAGTGTAGGCTCACAGCCTGAGAATAAGCTTGTAACCTAACTCTGAAAGAAGACACTTGGCTACTGGAGGATGGAGTAATTTTCTCCAGCCCAGTCTGCTCCCATTTCATTTATATGGGTCCTCCCCTTTTATAAATAGGTGGCTGTAATAGAGCCTCTGTGCTGAGAGATACTATGTTTGCAATAGAATAGGAGCTACATACAGTATTTTGTCAAATAAATTATCTTGAAATCTGTAAGCTCCCCATATTTCCTGCTTTAAAATATTCATGCTCCCTTTCTTACTGTCCTCTTGATCTCATAAATTCTATTATGTTTCCAAAAGAGATTACTTATAGGCTTTAGAAATATATATGGGTCATGACATTTGTAGCCAGGATTTGACATTTAGATTAATTCTTATTCAAAACATGTCTTTCAAAATTAGCATAGAAGCCAAGGAAATATAGTCAAAGAAATGTGGTTATGCACACATTTCAGGGTTTTACTTCAGGTATTAAGTAGGAATTGGCTTTGGATGTGTAAAATCACAAATAACTGCAGCAGAGTTCTTACAAGTAAGCCATCTTAGAATTGGATCCTCCAGTCCCAGTCAAACCTTCAGATGACGGCAGCTGTGGCTGACATTTTGACGTTAACCTCAAGAGAGACCAAGGGCCAGAAACTCCTAACTAAACTACTAAAAAGTTTCTGATCTGCAGCTACTGTGAGATAATAAATGTTTATTGTTGCTTTAAGTTGCTAAATGTGAGGTAGTTTGTTATGCAGTAATAGATAACTGATGAAGCCTGTAAGGTATTATGTAATCTTGTTCAAGGATATTTCTCTGATTCCACCTTCTACTACTGTTCCCATTGCCCACTAACACCAGCCATGGTGATAGCTTTAATATTAAAAAAAAAATCCCATGAGATACATAACAGAAAGATATCAAGAAAGATTCAGAGTTGCCATGAAAGGACTATAAATTTGAATTGAAGGTCATAAAACAAGACCTGACCAAATGGAAAGACACTTCAAATGTTAGAGAAAGAGACAACATAAAAAACTTGATTCTCAGCTGGGCACAGTGGCTTATGCCTGTAATCTCAGCACTTTGGGAGGCCAAGGCAGGAGGATGGCTTGAGGCCAGGAGTTTAAGACCAGCTTGGGCAACATAGTGAGACCCTATCTGTAGAAAACTAAAAAAGTTAGCTAGGTGTGGTGGTGCACACCTGTAGTCTCAGGTACTCAGGAGGCTGAAGCAGGAGGATCGCTTGAGTCCAGGAGGTTGAGGCTGCAGTGAGCTATGATCACACCTTTGCACTCCAGCCTGGGTGACAGAGTGAGACTCTGTCTCTAAAAAAACCAAAAACCTTGATTCTCTTCAAATTAATATACAAATTCAATTAATTCAAGCTAGAACCCTAATAGGTGATTTTTTGTATGTCTTTTAAAAAAACTGAATAAAATATTCTTTTTTCTTGAGTAGAAGAATGTCTGAGAAAAGTCAACGTTTTAGAAAATATCAGAATATAAAGGGCAATATGTTTTGCCAAATAAGTGAACATATTATAAGACCCAGTCAATATGGTAATTAATAAGAATAGACAAATAGTTCAATGGCACAATATAGAGAGTCCAGAAAAAGATTTCAATACATACAAGAATTTAATACATGACAAGTAATCGTGGGAAGGACAGGGCGTTGTGGGAAAGAATGGAGAATTGTTGGAGAGAGCAGAGAATTGGAGGAGCAACAAGGAATTATGTGAAAGACAGGGAATTTTAAGAAAGCAGAAGAGGGAGGGAATTCTGGGGGAAATAGGGAATTGAGGGAGACAACATAGAAATGTGGGAGAGACAAGAAATTGTAGGAGAAAACAAAAAATTGTGGAAGAGCATAGAGAATTGTGTGAGATAATGAGAACTGGGTGAAAGATATGGAATTGTATAAGACTGGGAATTGTGTGAGACACAGTTAATGAGAGAGAGAGAGAGAATTGTGTGAGACACAGGAAATTATGATAGAAACAGAATTGTAATAGAGACAGCGAATTGTAGGAGGGAATGGAGAATTTGGCCACAACAGGAAATTGTGAGAGAGACAGAACTGTATGAGACAAGGAGTCAAGAAAGAAATCAGAGAATAGTAGGAGAGACAAGGAATTGTGGAAGAAAACAGAATCGTGGCAGAGGATGGACAATTGTGGGGGAAATTGGATAACTGTGGGAGAGATAGTGAATTGTGGGAGAACTGTGGGACAGACAAGGGATTGCATGAGTGACAAGAATTTGTGTGAATGACTGGGAATTGAAAGAGAGTGGAGAATTGTGGGAGACAAATAATTGTGGGACAAAATGGAGAATTATAGAAGAAATAGGGAATTGTGGGAGAGAATGGAGAATTGTGGCAGAGAATAGGGAATTGTGAGAAAGATGGAATTGTAGGAGAAACAGAAATGGGGGAGAAAATAGAGAATTGTGGGAGAGATGGGGAACTGTGGGAGAGAATGGAAGAATTATAAAACAGAAGGGAGAAATGTGGGCAAAAGATGGACTTAATATTAAATACCTAGGGCATGCACAAATGTCCTGTGCATCTGGAAGAAAATAAAATTGTACCTTATACATTGTAGTCAAAAATAAATAAATTTAAGTTGGATTAAATAAATAAAAAACAGAACATCCCATCAGAAAGTCTAGGAAACTACATATAGAAGCTGGAGTGAGTTGGACCTTCTTAACCAGAACTGGGCTGAGGTATATTTGACTTTATAGAAATGTAAAAATGCCCACAAAGTTAATGGACAAACAATATATTTGGAAAAACATTGGCAATAGCAGACAAACACAATAATATTTTAAATAAAAGGAACTTTTTAACTCAATATAAAAATGGGTAAAGGATTTAAAGAGGCAGTTATTTCAATACTCACTTTTGAAAGTAATTTATTAACTTAATTTTTTGAAGGGACACATGTTTTACTAAACAATTGAAAAACATTAAAAATCTAGATCAGCTTACTCTTTATAGGTTTCAACAATATCCTTTGTAGAATAGGCAATTTGAAGATAAATATAAAAATCATTGCAGTTACATGTCCTAAGCTTTCAACATTTCTATTTTATACATATAATTTCTCTGCAAATAGAAAAATGGGCCAAAGAGCAAATCCAGATGGTCAACAACACAAGAAAAGATACTCTTAGCAAAGGGAAACACAAATTAAAGTAACAATAATATTTTGCCCATGAAACAGGTACAAAATTTGAAAGTATCTGTAACAATTATTGTTGGTTGAATGCAGGGAAAAGGGCACTCTCATTTATTGCTAGAGGAAATTTGATCTGCTACAGTAAATTTGATCTGCTACAGCTTTTTGCAAGACAATCTGGCAACATCTATTAAAACTAAAAATACACATACCACCGGACAGAGTCATCCCTTTTCAGGGTATCCAACTCTTAGAAATTAAAAACAACAATTGTGAACACACACACATACACGCACACACACACACACAACTTATAGTGGTAGAAGATGGTTACCAAAGTCAATGCCCATCAATAGGAAATGGTTGAATAAATTATGGTATATCCATCCGATGGAGTATTGTTCAGTCAGCTAAAAAATGAATGAGGGGTATACTAGTGTACTTGAAAATTTCCAAATGGTATTTTTGAGTGAGAAAAGCAAGATGCAGAAAACACGTATAATATAATCTTATCTTTCTAATGCAATGACCAAAATAACCCCTTATTTGTGTATGAGCATACAAGCATATGTGTGTGTTATGAATAAAATTATACGAGCTTCGAGAATATATGTATGGATAGACTAAATTGCTGTCATGGATTATTTGGAAGGGAGATATATGCAGAAGGTGGGGCAAGCTTCAGAAGGGGAGAGGGAAGCCAAGCTGAACAGGAAAAAGAAGGAAAAAAGACTGCACCGAAAATCCAAATGTGTATAATATGATCACATTTATGCATTTTTGTAAAATCATATTTGTGGGTAGAAATGTAAAAAGAAAAAAGCTTTAAATGTAAAGATTCACTTTTTAAAAATAGGAAATTAAGTGTTCTGATCTCAAGGCATAATTTGAAAACATTTTTATAAGGTGAATTCCTGCCATGAAATTCTTTTCATTTTTTCTTCTTTCCTTTTTCTTCTTTTACTACAAGCCAAAGAACCAGAAAAAGTGGTAGTGCAGAAAGTTCTGATTGAGCTCTGTTTACCATACATTTTCCCTAAGGACAGGGAATGACATTTGCCAATGCGCCCTGAAATTTTCCACGGAGATGCCCTTTATCAGAGAACAATAAATTCATATTTTGCATTCTGCTCTTTTATATATCCATGTTTGTGTTTTAAATAATATAAAAATATTATATGTTTGTGATATTATAAAATATAACATATTTTATAATATATTTTATATTAAAATATAAATATATTTTTATAATAAAATATAAAAATATTTAAATTACTTAGTCAAATTATTTAATGTCCTATTTGACTCTATATTGGTTAGGGTCTTGCCTGGAAACAGATGGCCCATTTGAACTGGGTGACCGAGGAGGGTTTAATAGAGGGACTATTTACAAAAGTATCCGCAGGGGTTAGGGAAACCAGGAAGGGCTAGTGCAGTACCCTGGGATAAGTAATGTTGAGGAGCTATTACCACCTCTAGGCCTGGAGGAGCAAAAGGAGAGATTGGCGATTGTGACTCAGCTATCTGTAGAAGGCTGTCTGAAAGTGGCTGTGGACTTCCACGATGGGAGATGCAGCCAACCTGTAGAGACCCTGTGGAGACAGAGCTGGAAGAATCAATACTTCTTGCGCCCTCTGATCTCCCATTGGTGCCCCTCATTCTTCAAACCCAACTGGGAGCCAGAAGACAAGGGAGCCCGTTGATGCATTGCATACAGGTCAGCCTCCAGGAGCACAGAATCAGGTAGAGAGGGGTAGAGAGTGGATCTGGAGTGGGGCAAAGATGTTCATCACTCTCTTCCACAACCAATTTCTTCAGAAAGTTTGATGGCTGATGAAGATGGACCATAATATTTTATCCATGGCTTAACTTAACCCACTGAAGTTGGTCTTATACTAATGGCAATCTATATTTGAAAAGCTTAGCATGAAGCCACATGACACTCAGTATTATATGACTTAATTACTTAAGTAATTAGATGCTACCTGAAACACAGAAGAAAAGGTCCTGAGTTTAGGACAAGTAAACTCTGCTAGGGGTTGGGAATGACAACAGGGAAAGAAAAGCTGAAGTTTTCTTGAGGAGGAAGGAAGAGCTCAGGGCATAGGGGATGAGATTCAGGATACAAACCTAATATAACAATTTTGCCTAAAGTTGGTATGTTCAGATGTATGTACTATACGTGTAGGCCAAAGATCATTTGTCCAGGAGTTAGAACACCAGGGTTCTGTAGGTATATACATAAGAATGGAAGAATGAAATTATTAAAAAAACATTAAAAAAGAAAAAAAAAAGAACACTTGGATTCTGGATCCCTGTTACTCCTTAGTTCTGTGACTTTGGTAAATTATTTTTTCTCCCTGGGCTTGTTTCGTCCTCCGTATAAGAAGAGGTTAGGTTTCCATTCAGTTATGCATTATGTGATGTTATTATTTCACCCAATCAGAAATCTTAAAAATGACTTAATGAAAACCTTAAAGCTAAGAAAACAGTTCAGAATATTCTGAACAAGAGTCAAATTAAGATGATCATTTCAAACAACTTCTAATTTTCCCTTTAGGGTACCTTCACCATGCAATTCAGCAGGCCACCACAGACAATAAATATCCCTGTTCAATAAACACCAAGTTGAAAGTATAAAATCCTTAAAGAACACTATCATTGGGTAATGACAATGGAGTATTTTAGGAAGAGGCAATTAAAAGCAGAGGATAATCTGGTTTCAGTATATTGTATTAAAGCTGAAAACCACTGAATAATCTACATCTTCTTGTAGTTTCACAGAGAAATCTCAGAAGAACAAAACTGGTAAAAATGTAAAAGGAGTGGAAAAAATTCCTTCTCTCTCATGCTGTCATTCATTCTCTCTCATTCTCATGATTGGAGAAAAAATATTGATACCTATAGAGATATTTTGGTGAGTGTACTTGCTATCCATAGTATCTCTTATTTTTAGAGTAAGATTGATTTACATCTGCTTGATTAATTGACATCAACAATAAAAAGTAGGAGAGGGTCCCTCAAAACAGGAAGAGGTGGAAGAAACTTATAATTTGCCAAGATATGAGTATCTTTATTTTAGATACATAAAGCTTGGAATGCAGAATAATATCTAGAATCCCAGAAAGCCAATATTCCATGATAGTCCATGTTGTATGGGGGAAGGCACTCTATGATAGAATATGGCATGGCCCGTTACTCAGTCTTTCTTCTTCGCTAACTTGTCTCTCATCTGTAAGGTTCCACACACTCTTTTCAATAATCCGGGTAAACTCTGAAAAAGCACTTTAGCCTATTCTCCTTTTATGACTCCCCTCCCAACACAGAAACCTAAAAGTATCAAGAACCCAAAAGCAACCTATTGGCTTGCACTGAATACCTGTGCCCCTGGGAGCACACCACAGATAGTTGAGGAATCACCATCATTATTCCCCAGGACTAGTTTCCCTCCCTTGAGTACGATTTACATTTTATTTGGAAGTTATGTATATAAAAAAGTCCTAGTGGATTCCCATGTTGTTAGAAATGATTCTTTTTCTTTGGCTCTTATTTAAAAGTGAGAATTACAAGAGAATCTCCCAGGACTCTTTATTGTTGCTTAATAAAACACATTAGTAGTATAGCTGTCCCTTGACTGGAGCTCAACCGGAGCTCAAACAGCACAATATGGAAAGCGTGAATTATTACATCACCCTTCACTCTGTTTGTGCTTTTTTACTTAATAATGCTCTTTTACATAAAGTGTAAGTGGGCCACCTAAGAAATGATTACAGTCTCATGCTTAATAGGTGGCACATTCACTTGCTGCTGCCTCTGCAAAAGTTGTTCCATGATCAATGCATTTAATTTTTATTTCAATCCTCTTTCATTATTTCTGTTAACAAATTTTGGCACCAAATAAAGGAACACATACATAAATGAAATAATAAACAGCTTGTTCTTGGAGAAAATTGAGTGTTAGTAGAGACATGTTACTATTGATAATTCAACTAAAGTGTTTATAACTTATCATCATTCCTTATTAGAAAGTACTGTGACATTTAACTGTATCAATTTAGTCCTCCTACCCCCAAAGGATTCCTTAAGATAAACAAGCATATGTGTTTGAAAAATAAAATAAAATAAAATAAAAAAAAGAACAGTAGTAGATTTGCTGAGAAAAATACATCCAAAGTCAATCTATGGAGATGCTGGAATGTTCTCTATTTAGTTTTGTTTATTTTCTACTCATATTTCTATGCAAGAATGTGGAGTAATAATTAAGGCATTTCTAAGGAAATGAGCATAATTATTGATTTGCAGTGTTATTTATGGAGAAGCCACTAGCAAGATGCATTTATGCCTAGGGTTTATTTTTGTCTTGATTAGGAAGTAACCACATGAATTGAGTACTATCACAAATGGATTATGTACCTCATTTGTTTACTGAAACTCTGGGTTCTTTGTGGGCATGGACCTGAAGGGGATGGTAAGGCCCCTCCTCATATTTTCTCTAAGTTCAGAGATTTAATACCAGTTTTAAGGAGTTTGTTTTCTCGTCTGCAAGAATTGAGCCTCTGGGCTCTTATGCTTTCATGTTTATCCTTGGAAAAGCAATACGTCTATATTATGAGGTAATTTTAGTAAGACATTTATTACTTATAATCTTTAAAATATTGTTGTATTTTCATTAAAGTTTATAGTGTTTTTCTCTTGCAACTTGATCCAGACCCTGGAATTCATGCGAAATGGCTTAAATTTTCTGTATTTTTGAGATTAAAAACAAACGCACATACTAGTAAGACATTTGTAATAGGTGGAGTATGTGTGACATTAAAACTACAGGATTATAGTGGCTCTACCATGACCACTTTGACTTATTTAGGACATTTATTAAAGGTCAGAGAAATGCTGCTTTTAGGTGTCAATGGAATCAATGGTAATTTGAAATTCAAAAGGTTATCACACCCTCTCTACAGCAAATTTGACTTTCTCTCCCTCTTCCCTACCCTGTCCTCACTCTCAATTGTAAAAACAATATTATAACATCTAAGAGTGTTCAGAGAAAAGCCTTCAAATTCCTAATATCACTACTATCATTTCTATTTGTTGGGTTTACTCTTTGCCCATACACATTTATGTTTTTAAACATAATAGCAATCATACAATATTGTATTCTTAAACATATTCAACCTGTATATTGTATTTAATACATGATATTGTATTCTTTTTAAATGTTTATTTTACTTTTTAAATCGACAAATAAAATTGTATATATTTGTCGTGTACAACATGACATTTTGAAATCTATGTATTTGTGGAATGGTTAAATTGAGCTAATCAACATATGCATTATCTCACATAATTATCGTTTTTGTGGTGAGAATACTTAAAGTGTAAATTCGTAACATTTTTCAAGACTACAATATGTTGTTATTAACCATAGTCACCATGTTATACAATAGATCTCTTGAACTTATTCCTCCTATGTAAATGAAATTTGTATTTTGCTTGTTATTCTCAACTCTCTTTTGAAAAGAGATCTGGAATTTTCTTTCTTTCTTTCTTTTATTTTTTTATTTTTTGAGACGGAGTCTCGCTCTGTTGCCTAGGCTGGAGTGCAGTGGCGTGATCACTGCAACCTCCGCCTCCGGGGTTCACGCCATTCTCCTGTCTCAGCCTCCCGAGTAGCTGGGATTACAGGCACGTGCCACCACGCCCGGCTAATTTTTTGTATTTTCAGTAGAGACGGGGTTTCACCGTGTTAGCCAGGCTGGTCTCGATCTCCTGACGTCGTGATCCACCTGCCTCGGCCTCCCAAAGTGCTGGGATTACAGGCGTGAGCTACCGCGCCCGGCCGAGATCTGACATTTTCTATAGGGATATTCTAGCTGAAAGAAGTCAGAGAGAAAGAGAGAGAGAGCGAGAGAGAGAGAGAGAACATGTGTTGATTGTGTGAGTTTCAGGCTTTTCAAAAGTGATGTAACATTTACCTTAGATTTTCTTAACCAGAAATTTGAACCCAACCATCTTGGCTTGGAAAAGGGTACGGAATGTAATTAAACTAAAATTTGTGAATGAAAGTAGAGCAGCATTTTCTTTCTGCCAGATTGCTAATTAAATGCCACGGAAGACTTGCATATTTAATTTTAGCCATGTAAAGAATGTGCAATAGTTGGTAGGCAAGAGTTTTGGCCAGGAAAGAAATGATTATATTTTTAGATCATTTTGCTACCCCTGTTAATTTATTATCCTGTGATGTAGCTCAAGTGTAGAAATGGAAACGTTCCTGGATTTGATCCAGAGTTAGGGTTTTGCCAGGCGAAAGGGCAAAGTACTTGAGAGTATCAGCAGAAGAATGGTCGAAGTGATGGGCTGTGAGTTCTAGGCAGAAAGGGCAGGAGACGGAGGCAGATGAAGGTTGATAGATGAAGACAAAGTAGGGGATGTCAAGGGGCCGGAGTTCTCTGTAATAAGAACAGACGGTAGTGGTAAAAATAGAGCAAGAGAGTTGGAAGACTGGGGGTTGTGTTCAGCAGGTTTATTAAATTTGAAATAAAATCTGAAATGCAAGTGAGTTGGCCTATTTAAAAAGTTTTTTTTTTTTTGGCTTTTATGTTGTGAAACATTGGGACAAGAACAGAGAATAAGGCATGGGAATAGAAATCCATTCATTAAGTTATTCATGCATTAATGCAATAATTACCTTGCTTAGCCCCTCCTATGTGCCAGATACTATGTTGAGTGAGGGAAATACGGTAGTGAACAAGGCAGAAAATTTTCAGTTGGTTTGACATTTATACTCTAATGGAGGAGTCAGGCACTTGACAAATAAAATATCAAGTGGTAATATGAAAAAGAAATTATAGGAAGGGCATAGAGGTATGAGGGCTGGGGAGCAAATATGATGGTCAGACAAGTGAAAGGGGGATAGAGGAAGGGGAACATGAAGGAAATGAGGGAGGAGGCTAAGTAGAGATCTGAAGAGAGGGCAAAAGAACCGCAAGTGCAAAGGTCCTGAGAGGGGAATATGCTGGGCAGGTCTATCCCTACCATTTGGCAAGCCCAGAGCAAGAGTACACACGGAAACCCACGTACTCTATGTCTAATTGTGAAAAGTTATAAAATATTATAAAATGTATTCTATCATCTTCTTGACATATCAGTATTGGCCTGGAAGGCCAGGTCCAGATTTAGAGTCCTTGGCCTCCTCAGAGTTCTGCACCAGAACCTGATGGTACAGGGTGAGCCAGCCCCTGGCTCCTGAGCCCAGCCAGAGGTCAAGCTCCCTTTCTCTTCCCACCCCAGAATCCTCCAGACACCACGAGGGGTCTTGCACAATGTGGATGGACACCCTGCCTACGTGTCCAAGCTCTGTTTACACAGCCCCAAACAACTGCCCTTTGATGGTTCCTTGGGACTAGAGATGTGCTCATTTGTGACACGGTCTGCTGTTGGGAAGATGGACCAGGGAAGGGGACCAAGGTGGCTGTGGAAGCCAGCTCTTGGTCCCCTGGGCAGTGTATTCTGGGGTCCTGGTACCTGGATTGTGGTCTAGGTGGGGCACAGGCTCTGGATGGGCATAGCCTTTTGACCCTACTGACTCCTGCCCTATGGGGAAGAATGTGGCTATGGGGGGTGTCAGAGCAGAACCCATTAAATCATGGGGCTCAGGGGAGTAGCCCCTTTTGCTGCTTGCTACCTTTGAGTGTGGCATTTTTGCTTGCTACCTTTGAGGAGGAACAAGGAAGCTATTCCTATATCCTCAGGATTTGAACTGTGATGATGGAGGAGATATGAAGCTTTCGTTCTGTAGAGGGTCTATAAAAAGTAAAGGAAGGAAGAAAAGGAAACCAGAATGTATGGAGCATCTGTGCTGAGCCTGGCTGTGTGAAATACACTTTTGCTTGTGTGATCTAATTTAATCTCCCAAATAACCCCGGGAAGTAGACTTTGTGCGCTCCTGCATAAGGTTAAGAAAATAAACTTAAGGAGGTCACTTCCGTGCCCAGAGTCACATAGCCAATGAGCCAGGGAGCACAGGCTCAAACCCAGGGCTCTGGCTATTTCTAAAGCCCATATTCTTTCCACGACAACACATTGCTTTGAAAGACCTCCTCAAAGAAAGACTTCATTTGTAATGAGAGTAAAGAGCAATATAGAAAGTAAAATCTCACACTGTTCAGACATGAAAATCATGGCAGGGATCCTCATTCCAGGACTGATTCCTGTCTTGAGGTCCCCAGCTCTCCTGGGAGTCCTTGAAAACAGTATGTGAGTTTATGAGCTTTAGGTATTTTTAAAAATTGAGGTAAAATTTATCTAGGGTGAAATGCACAGATCTCAAATATACAATTTGAAGAGGTATTTTTATTTTTTTGCAAATGCAAACACTCATGTAACCACTACCCCAATCAAGACAACAGGGGGACTCTAGCCAATAATAATTTAATCGTACATTTAAAAAGAACTAAAAGAGTATAATTGGATTGTTTGTAACACAAAGGATAAATGCTTGAGGGGATGGATACTCAATTTTCATGAAGTGATTATTATGCGTTGCATGCCTGTACCAAAATATCTCATGTACCCCATAAATATATACACCTACTATGTACCCACAGAAACTAAAAAATACAGAAAAAATTTAAAAAGATACTTATTTCCTCAAGACACGTCCCTCGCTCCAGAAATTTCCCTGTGCCTCTTTCTAGGTAATCTCCCCACACAATAGGCAAACACTGCTCTGATTTCTATTACTATGGATTTGTTTGACCTGGTTTAGAACTTCATGTAAATAGAATCACACAGTATATATTTTTTCTTTTGTATGTGACTTTTTGCTCAGCATGTTTTTCAAGATTTATCCATGTTATTGGATAAAAGGTGTTCTCTCCTTTTTATAGCTAAGTAGTATTTCAGTGTATGAATATATCACAATTTGTTTATTTTTTCACCTATTGATAGGCATTTGGGCTCTTTTCTATTTTTGGCTTATAAATAAGGCTGGCATAAACATTCTTGTACATATCTTTTTATGAATATGTGTATTCATTTATTTTGGGCATATATCTATGAAGGGAATTGCCATGTTGTATGGTAGGGGTAGGTTTAAGAAGTTTTTAAGTAACTGCTAAAGTTTTCCAAAGTTGTTATAGCATTTTACACTCCTACCAGCAATGTATAAGAGTTTCAGTTGATAAGCTTCTCTAAATTTAAAATATTTAATTTTGAAATATTTTAATAGTAAAAAGAAAGGATAATATTAATAACTGATAACCATGTATCTATCACTCAGATTTAACTTGTTAATGATTTCCTGTATTTGTGTCAGGTCTTAATAAGTGAAATATTACAGATATACTCAAAGGCCGTCTCCCCCATCTTCATCCTTTTCCTCCTCCCTGGAAGTTACAATCATCCTGAAGTTGCTGTGTATCCTTACCATGTCTATTTTTATTTTTATTTTTATTTGAGATGGGGGTCTTTCTCTGTTGCCCAGGCTGGAGTGCAGTGGTACAATTATAGATCACTGCAGCCTCAACCTACTGGGCTCAAGTGATCCTGCTGCCTCAGCCTCTCAAGTAGCTAGGACTACAGGTTTGCACCAATGTACCTGGCTAATTTTTTATTATTTTTAATTTTTTTTGTAGCGATCAGGGTCTCCTGTGTTGCCCAGGCTGGTCTTGAACTCCTGCCCTCAAGTGGTTCTCCTGCCTCAGCCTCCCAAAGTGCTGGGATTACAGGCATGAGCCACTGTGCCCACCTATTTTTAGATATATGACATAGTATATGAACCATTTTCAATATTTCAACAATTCTAAGAAAGATGATGTATTTTTCTACGACACATCTGGGCATAGTATTTGAAATAGCAGCCATTTTAATAAAAAAGTCAATTTAATACTTTAAACATTTTTATTTCCTGCTTATTGTTATTTATTGATTCTAATGTATATTAATTAGGTTGTTTACTCAAAATTTATAGAAAATGGGGAATATTAATTTTTATTTTAAAAGGTAGATTATGTGGCAGATGAAAATCTTTCCAAGCTTGGAATCCTTCAAGGGAAAGCAATGAAGAAGTTCTTGGCGGTTGTACTGGTGGGAACTGTAGAGCTAATACAACCCTCCTGTATTATGGATAAGAAAAAACCGAGTCACATACCAGTTGTGACTTGCTAGGTTTTTGCAGTTAAAGCATGCCAGCTCAGGACCAGAATCAGGCCTTCTGATGTCCATTCTAGAATTCTCTTGATCACCCCATGCAGCTTCCATGCCACTGAAGGCGATCAAAGATGGAGAAGGAAGAAAGGAGAGAAGAAAATGTGATGTGGAGGCGGGAGGAAGGAAAAACTTCACAAAAACACGACGGCAGAAATGTGGTATTTTAAGCAAGACGTTTGCCCTTCATATGAATGATTCTTGGATTTTTGGTGTATATTTTTGGTAGCAGTATGCGGTGAGTCACTAACAAAGAGCTTGAGACAGATGAGTTAACATAAATGGACCAAAATAAGCTGTGGTCTCTAGGCTGAGCAGCTGTTGGACAGACCTGCCAATATTTTATTTCCCAGAGACACTTGCAGTGGATTAAAGTGAGCACGCGGCAAATGCCTCATTAGAAAATTCCATACCTTTCAGAGTTTCCTGTCCCTGAGATGTGGCTTTCCAGGGGAAAGGGGAAAACTCCTAGCAATTTATTGAAGTTTCACTGTGTGGAAGAGGGTAGGCAAGAGGGGCTTGTTGGTGGAGGGATAACACAGAGAGGCAGAAGAATCAGAAAGTCTTAGGTTTTCAGCCCCAATTGTGCCACAAAGCTGTGTAACTGAGGTGGGACTCCTTTAGCCTTCTCTGTGGTTGTTTTTCATCTTCTGAATGATAAGCTTTTATACAATGATCTCCTAGGTCCCTTCCAATTTAAAAATTTATAGTTCTCAGGCCAGGCGTGATGGCTCATGCTTGTAATCCCAGCGCTTTGGGAGGCCAAGGCAGGTAGATCGCTTGAGCTCAGGAGTTTGAGACCAGCCTGGGCACCATAGTGAGACCCTGTCTCTACAAAAAATACAAAAATTAGCTGGGTGTGGTGGCTCACACCTGTAGTCCCAATACTCGAGAGGCTGAGGTGGGAGGATCACTTGAACCCAGGAGGTGGAGGTTGCAGGGAGCCAAGATTGGGTCACTGCACTCCAGCCTGGGCAATAAAGCGAGACCCTGTCTCCAAAACAAAAATTATAGTTCTCATTAATTAAGTGCTAACTTTGTGCCACGCACCTTGCAAAATGCTTTACATACTGATATTTCTCCTCCATGAAACCTTTGAGGTTGTTTCAACAGTAGTCTCATTTTCAGATAAAGAAACTGAGGCTTAAAGATAGTAAGAAACCTACCTGAAGTCACATAGTGAGCAGTGGCAGAGCCTGGACTCAAACCTGAGACTGTCACGGATATTTGGCTTCTTAATCACCATTCTGCATTGCCCTTTCTTTCTAAGCAGGACATTAGGAACTCGTTGCCTTCACATCTGTCTTCCTCTCCACCATTTTATATGTTTCAAATCGTTATGCTTCAATTGGACTGTAGTTGATTTCCAGGTCCTAATTGGAGCGCCTTGCTGCATCCACATAGTATATACTATAGACTGTGGATGAATGACATTAAAGATAGTAAATCAAATTCAGGACACACACCTCATGCAAGACAGAAATAGTGTTGAGTGGAGCACAGCAAGGCCATTTGATTCACAGGATCTTCGTCGGCTTGAATATTTTGTACGTTCTCTCCACTGGACGCTCTGTACCCAATATTCCAACTGATTTCACTGGCAGAGACGTCTTATGAGAAGATACCTTATTTGAAGAGCCATTTCAATAACCTCCTCTATCCTGATTTAATATGATATGGCCACGGCAACGGCAGTAATAGTGGCAGCTCTTTTGTTCCCTTTTGTGAATGACATACAATTTAAGCACCTTTTTGCACAGCCTTCCAGTGAAGACATCAGATGTAGGGAGAACATCCTTATCTTCAATATAAAATAAAATAAATAAACTGTAAGATTATGGGTGATGTTGTCTAACTTCTGTTCAAGATGGGTCTTTAGTTGGTTACTTAAAATCTTGTCTTTAAGTTCTACTGGGATATTTATGAGTGAAATCACACTTTCCATACTTCTTTCTTTGATGTCTGCCTCTATAGAAATGGAGAACTGAAACAATATCTAATAATTCAAACCAAAAAGCCAGCGCTGCTTATATTGTATCTATTTGGATGTTTTAAAGTATAGAAACTTTGAGCTGAAAAGGGAAGGAAATAAACATTCAAACTTCTTGTTTTAAAAACCGTTTTACTGAGGTGTGATTGACATACAAAATACACTCAACCTTCTAAGTCAAAAAGAAAGTGTTACAGTATGAAAGATTACATTAATGACCTTACTTCTTCACCTCTTCCTTTACCAGGTGACCTTGGAATTTCATCCACTGAAGAGACAGAGTCTATTTTCCTTTCCCTTGAATCTGGGCTGGCCCTGTAACTTGTTTTGGGCAATAGAATGTGGTGGAAGTGATGGTGGGCCAGTTCCAGGTCTAGGTCTCAAAAGGCCTTGAGTGTTTTCACTTACTTCTTCTGTGTTTGCAACGAGAACATACCCAGGTTATCCTGTTGGAAGATGGGACGTGAGGAGCAGAGTTGAGTCATTCTAGTCATTGCAGCTGAGGTTATCCTAGATTAGCTGAGCTGCAGATGACTGTAAGATCTATGAGTGAGTCCAGTTGAAATCAGAAGTACTGTCCATCTCAGCCCAGCCTAAATTGCCAACCCACAGACTTGTGAACACAATAAATGGTTATTGTTTAAAGACACTGAGTCTTGGGGTGTTTTATTACACAGAATTATGTGGCCACTGATAACTGATACAGAAAGTGAGGCTTTAGTTGTCAGGAAAACATCTAGGAAGTACCTAAGGTTTGGAAGGATTGCAGGAAGTAACAAGAATCAAACTGCGATTTAACAGTAATTTGAAGTCTTTGCAAATCAGCATGGTTATGGATCCCCTGCCAATAGTTATGCTGTATGCATGTACTGAGTCTATTATTAGCAAGACTCTGCTAGGTAGAATACCTAGTGAATGGGAGTCCAGGAAAAGCAAAAGTAAATGGTGGACCTGATTAAGAGAGGCTGACCATGGGAATGAAAGTGGGCCAAATGGCTGATGACATTTATAGTGGTAGAGAATAGTGAATTCAAGGAGCTGGGTGTGGGGCCAAGGGTCAAGGAAAGACCAGTGAAAACAAGATGAAGTTAAAGGCCCAGATAAAGAGAAAGATACTGAATCTCAGTCATGGAAGAAAATGCCTATATTAGATACAGATGTGCTGGGAAATTAACATCTCCAACCCCAACCTGCCAGCAGCAATCCTCAACCAATGACCCCTGGTCTCTCGGCTCTTGGGTAGGATAATTCTATTTTTAAAAAAGATAATTTCTTTTTAAATATATTTTTTATTCTTTTATTTTCCTTTCTTTAGAGGTAAAGTCTGAGATTTTAGTGCACCCATCACCCAAGTAGTGTACATTGTACCCAATATGTAGTTTTTTTAATCCCTCACACTCCTCCCACCCTCCCCTCTTCTGAGTTTCCCACGTCCATTATACCACTCTGCATCCCTTTGTATACCCATAGCTTAGCTTCGACTTCTAAGTGAGAACATGCGGTATTTGGTTTTCCATTCCTGAGTTACTTCACTTCTAATAATGGCCTCCAGCTCCATCCAAGTTGCTGCAAAAGACATTATTTCATTCTTTTTCTGTGGCTGAGTAGTGTTCCATGGTATATGTATACCACATTTTAAAAATCCATGCATTTGTTGATGGGCACTTAGGCTGGTTCCATATCTTTGCAATTGTGAATTGTGCTGCAATAAACATACATGTGCAGGTGTCTTTCTGATGCAATGACTTGTTTTACTTTGAGTAAATACCCAGTAGTGGAATTGCTGGATCAAATGGAAGATCTACTTTTAGCTCTTTAAGAAATCTCTGGCCGGGTGCCGTAGCTCACGCCTGCAATCCCAGTGCTTTTAGGAGGCTGAGGCATGTGGATCACCTGAGGTCAGGAGTTTGAGACCAGCCTGGCCAACATGGTGAAACCCCATCTCTACTATAAATAGAAAAAATTACCCGGGCGTGGTGGCGGGTGCCTGTAATCCCAGCTACTCGGGACGCTGAGGCAGGAGAATCACTTGAACTTGGGAGGTGGAGGTTGCAGTGAGCTGAGATCACGCCATTGCACTCCAGCCTGGGCAACAAGAGCAAAACTCCGTCTCAAAAAAAAAAAAAAAAAAAAAGAAAGAAAGAAAGAAAGAAAAAGAAATCTCCCTACTGTTTTCCACAGTTGTTCCTACTGTTTTCCAGGTTGTGCTAATTTACATTCCCACCAACAGCATATAAGCATTCCCTTTTCTTGGGTAATTCTGAAGCATGTATTTTATCCCTTCCTCATAATTTCCCCCACTGAATTAAGCTCCAGTCACCTACTGTGGCAGCTGGCTTAATAACACACCCTTTATCTGCTGTCTTCCCTTCCCCACTTACTCCAAGGCCCCTAGATTCCTCTCTGTTCCTTAAACAAGCTCAGTTACTTCCTGCGCTAGGGCCTTTGTGGTTTTACCCTCTGCCTGAAATGCTCCTCTTCTGACATGTGCATGGCTGCCATCTTCTTGTCATTCAGGCTTAAAGTTCACCTTGTTAAAGAAGCCTTGCCTGGTCACCAAATCTAAAGTAGCTTCATCATCTGATCTTAATTTTCCACATTGCTTTTTTCACTATCAGATGTTTTACTTATTTGTTTGCTTGTTTTCATATGTTGTTGGTAAGAGCGTAAATTAGCACAAAACCTCTGGGAAGGTTGTTGGGCAGTATCTACCAAAGCCACCTATGATCCAGCAATTTCATTCCTAAGTATATATTTAGGAGGAATGTATATTTATGTCCATCAAAAGCCATATTCAAGAATGTTTACTGCAACTTTATTCATAACTGGGACCAAACCAAATGTTCATCAATAGGAAAATAGATAAATAAATTGTGAAATATTCAATGGAATATCCTCAATGGAATACTATACAGCAATGAAAAGAATGAGCTACTGCTATACACAACCACATGGATGAATACCACAGAAATGATGAAGAACAAAAGAAGCCTGGAACAAAAGAGAACATATTATATGATTCCACTTATATGGCATTCAAGAACAGGGAAAACTGTAGTGGTAGGATTTGAAATAGCGGTTACCTCTGAACAGGAGGATATTGACTGGGAGGGAGCATGGGGTGTATATATTACATGGGTATATACATATTTAATAAGTCATTGAGGTATATACTTAAGATTTGTGCATAGTGTATGTATGTCATACATGAATAAAAATAAAAATTAAAAAATAGGTTCCATGAGAATGAGAACATTTTCAGACTTGGGGACTATTGCCTGACACAGAGTATGCCACCACTAAGAACTCGTTGACTGAGCAAATGTATAAATATAGATTTGCTTTTTTTCCCAAAGAATTTAAACTAAAAATTAAGTTTTATTGAATATCTACTCCATGTACTGTATAGCGTAGAGGAATCAAACGTGAATCAGCCTAACAAGAAATACACGGCTGATTATATAAAATGGCAGCATGTAATAAATGCTGTCAAAGCAGATGCTAAACAAACTGTTAGCAGAGCTAGAGAGAGAGAGACGTTTCAACTGCAGCTTTGGGGAAGTGAGAGTTGTTCTGAACCAGGAAATATTTCTGCAGGTAGGGCTGGATCAGAGTGGAGACAAAGAAAGTGGTGGCTGTGAGTGGCAGGGAAGAAAGCCTCAGAGGCAAGGAAGCCCAGGGCATGTTCAGGAAATGAAGAAATCTGAAGTAGCTGAAGTCAGGGGAGGAGACTCACAGGAGAGTGAAAGATGAGTGTCTGTCAAAGCAGGTCGGGGCTTGCTCAGAAAAGGCCTGGACAACTTTGCAAGTAGTGTGGCCTTCACTCCATGCATATGAATGAGGTTTTAAAGCAGAAAAGCGATTTTGAAGGGTGAATTTTTATCCTTCCTAAATTAATATTAAAAAATACGTTCTGAAAGTCTGAAAAGCCAGGGTACACAAAGGATAAAAACCTCATATTCACCACTATCACTTTCATATGTCAACTCTGAGATCCTTTTTTTTTTTTAAAAAAAATTGAGATATGACTCAAATGCCATCAAATTAACCATTTCAGAATATACAATTCAGTGGGTTTTAGTATATTCACAGGGTTATGGAACCATCACCATTAATTCCAGAATATTTACATCACCTCAAAAAGAAACCTCATACCCTCCCCTGGCAACCACGAATCTACTTTGTGTCCCATGGGTTTTTCCAGAAATACTTTCCTATGTGTATATTTATAAACACACACACACGTTTCTCTCCCCCTTCCCACATGTAAGTTGAATTTTCACATACTGCTTAATAAGCTGTGTTGACTCTGATATCAGGAATATATCAGATTCATTTGTGAAAAATTAGTCTGGGTGTCAGGGCCAAGGATGGATTGGTAAAAAAGAGGTTGGAGGCAGTCAGACTGTTCAGCAATGCCTGCAGTAGGGGAGGTTACATGGGCCTAAACTAGGATGCCAGAAGTGTAGTGGATGCTGTGTTGTGCTTCTAAGATCCCCACTTCAGGAATGAGACATTCATTACCCCAGTGGCAGGAAATGTTGGTGACTGATGGCTTTCAGTGGAATTTCTTTCTGGGACTTGCTCTCAGCTGAAGAGACCTTACTAGCCCCAAATCACAGACTTTCTCTGGAGCAGCCCACATCTAATAATTCGTCAATGGTGCAAGGGAGTGTTACAAAGGCCCAGGCACTGTTCCCAATTTGGAAAATCACCAAAGTTCCATCCTGGCTCCAGAGCTCCACTTAGGGTCAACTGATACTTTTATTATGACTGTGTTGTAGCCCAACTCCTCCCTCTGCCTACTCCTGCTGCCCTTACTGTCCCACAGATGCTGTTCCTGACAGCATTCCTAATAAAATTCCTGTATTTAAATCTCTATCTCAGAGTCTGTTTTCCAGGGCACACAACCTGTGACAAGCAATAAGGATGGAAAAGAAGCTGGCGTATGTGGTTGTCTTTCTGAAGCAATTGAATAGACGGAGCTTGGTGACTGATTAGCTGTATAGGGTGGAAGGGGTGGAAGAGCTAAAGAGAAGAAACAAAACACACATACACATAATTTACACATGTAATTATATATATGTAATTACACACACATATACATCATATACACGTAAATATATCCTTAGGCACTTGCTCAGTGTCTACTTTGTGCCTGAACAGTTCTGGCAGCTGAAGATGCAAGATGGATTAGATTTGGTTCTTTAATTTAGAAAATCCACAGTGTTTTAGGGCAGACAGAGAGTAAACAAGTAATTCCAATACAATTCGTTGAGCATTATGTTAAACTATAGGGAAAGGTGATGAGAAAATATTAAGGGAGTGAAGGTATTGCCAAGGTTTTAAGCTGGGGTGTTTTGAAACATGGTAAATCCATCATGTGACATGGAGAATGCAGATGAGAGAGAACGTAATTAGAAAATAAAAATCGAGGTTAATATGTTCCCTGAAAAGTTAGAAATATGGGTTTGGAACTCCTGAGAGAGGTCATGAATAGAAATATATATTTAGGTGGTGTCTATATAGAAATGATAGCTAGTGCCTCAGGAGTGGATGAGATTGTCCAGGGAAATCACAGAAGATGAAAACCTGAGAAACATCTATAGCAGAGCTGATGTCTGAACTTTGCCCATCCTATGCCAACACCCATGGCAGACAGAGCTAAATTACCACACAGCCTCAGAATCCTTCTCAATGCATGACTTCAGGCAGCTGTTACCAATACATCCACTTACCATTTCTGCTTTCTTCTCAAAGTCTAGGTGTAGTGACCAGGAGCAATGGCAGGCCTCCAAGGAAAAGTGAGCTGCTTGGTTATTAGGAGCAGAGAGAGCACCCAGGAAGGTAGGAGAAGTACTAGGAGAGCAGAGGATCCCAGAAGGAAGAAGAGTGTTTCAGGAAGGAAATAATAACATTCGTCAAATGACTAAGTTGAGGACTTGAGGAGACAATGGAATTTGAAGTGGAGGGCAGTAGTGACCTTACAGAGAACAGGTCCACTAAAGTGGTTTTGAGAGAAGAGAAATGACAAAAGTTTGAGAATGGGAAGTATTTCCAAGTGCTCATCTATAAATGGACTGCTTGAGCCCATGTTGGCAAGCTTGTTGAAAATGCATTTCCAGGACTCACCCCAGAGCCATGACCTCAGGCTGTTGTTCTCTGCCCCCCAAGGAACACTTTGATCAGGATTATCTGCTACCGGTGGGTGCTCACTGTAGCAGATGCTCTTAGTGTCCCTTTTACATGCATTCAGCACTCACTATTCAGTATATACTGCTTGCTTCACAAGGAAGCACATGTGATGTCTCTGCCCGAGGACTTTCCCTGGCCACTGGAGCATGCTTGACCTGCTGCCAGAAATGCCAGAGTTAATTTCCCAGGGATTAGCCCACAACCAGTGAAGGACAGGAGTTGGTGGAGAAATCAATCAGCTTTTTCACGTCTCAGGTGAAACAACTTGGGGCTTGTTTTATACAGAAGTTTTATCCCAGAAGTCTCCAGCAGGATTGAGCCTGTGGCACCCAGAGTAGGCTCATGAACACACTGTATTGGCTTCCTTCTTTTTTTTGTCTTACTTCCCTATTCTCCTCTTTGCATTTCCTGAGGTCACCTCTCACCTAAGCTATTAGTACCCATATCCCTGTCTCAGAGCTGGCTTTTAGGGGAACCCAAAACTATGATACTTACCATCTTATTTCTTCTTCCTGGGCACACGGAACAACTACATATTCCAGTGGTAGTACATGTTGTAGTCGGTTGAGCCTATGTGACTGAAGTCGTGGGCAGAGTGATCGATGTCACCTTCAGGCCTGGCCACAAAACTCCTGGTGTGATAATCCCTCTCAATCTTTCTTTCCTATGGTGATTTCAGAGGCCATGGGTTTAAGATGGCAGCCTCACAAGATAGAAGCTGATTTCTGAGTCACTAATTGGAAGAGACCTACTAAGGAGAGCTGCCCCACCTGTACCAGATTTTGACATTAATGAATGAGAAATAAACCTTTAATATGTTAAATTGCTGAGACTTTTTTTTCTGTTACAGCAGCTACCATTAATTACCCTCATGAATACACCTGCCCTGTCAGCCTTCCTTCACCCAATTCTCCAAAATTACTGCTCTTTATCCTCCTTTAAATGTTTCCATTCCCTCAGTGTGACTGACACAGTCATGTGTTTAACTGATTAAAGTGCACTTAATTGTAAACAATAACTACCAGATTTGCTTCTGAAAGATAGTTGTGTTTTCAAATGGATTCCTGATTGGTAGGATCTATGAAGGAGATGTTTCCAAATATTGGATCCTTCTTGGTGTCCTTCCACCATCATTGACACAGCCCACTCCCAGCTTGAACTGTGTTGTCTAGAAGCAGAAGAAAGAGGGGTCAGCACTTCTAAGCTGTTGCTGACCTCTGGCCTCTGCAATCAACTCCAGACTCCTTAACCTGGTATTTCCATGTGTCCGCAGTTGGCCCCAACTAACATTCCTACCCTGAGCCTCTCCACCCTGCTGCCAGTGAAACCTCTTAAATCATACTGCTTGCAACACGGTGTGCTTTCCTACCTTGCCACCTTGAGTCTCACTGTGCTCTCCACGTGGAGTGCTCTTTCTGCTCTTCTGCTCCTTTCCAAACCCAGTCCCTGCTCAAAGGCCTCACTCAACTTCTACCTCCTCCCTAAAGCCCTGAAATTCCATTTCGTCTTCCCTTTGCTGCTACTACTCATTTGGTCTTCAGCATTTGCTGCTTATCATGATTTGTGTCTATTTATGTGTTTGTGTCCTCTCTTCTAAAGTAGAAATGAACTACTTAAAGAAAAAATTATGCCTATTTCTCCCTTCAATCTCTACAGCATTTTAGCATAGTGCTAGAGACATGATTACTGAAGATAGATGGATGAATATGGATATAACAATTGAACTTGTTAAATATCACAAATGCAAAGTCTTGGGCAGACATCCTTTTTTTTTTTTTTTTTTTTTCTGAGACAGGGTCTCACTCTGTCACCCAGTCTGGGGTTCTGTGGTGTGATCATAGCTCACTGCAACCTCGATCTCCCGGGCTCAAGCAATCCTCCCACCTCAGTCTCCCAAGCAGCTGGGAATTCAGGTTCTCACTGTTACACCTGGCTAATTAAAAACATTTTTAGTAGTGATGTCTCTCTGTGTTGCCCAGGATGGTCTCAAACTCCTGGACTCAAGTGATACTCCTGCCTCAGCCTCTCAAAGCATTGGGATTACTTTCAGTGGGTATAAGCCACCACACTTGGCCCAGACATGATTAAAAAAAAAAAAACTTTCATTCAGAAATAATTTTAAACTTACAGAAAAGTTGCAAGAATAAAAATGGTACAAATATCATCTACATATGTTTTACTTAGATTCACTTACTGTACACATTTTACCTCATTTACTTTAGATCTGCCTGTATATCTTCTCTACACACACACACACACACACACACACACACACACACACACAATGCTTTTCTGATGCATTTGAGAGTAAGTTACATACATTATGGGTCTTTAATACTTCAGTGAGTATTTCCTAAGAATAATCTGTTACCTAATCACAATAGAGTTATCAACTTCCATTTGATTAATATTGATACAACACATTTATTTAATCTTTTGTTCTCATTCCAATTTTGTCAATTGACCCAATAATGTCCTTTATGGCATCTTTTCCCTCCAATATAGGATCCGGTAGGGTCAGGTGTTATATTTGGTTGTCATGTCTCTTTAGCCTCCTTTATTCTGGAACATTTCGACAGCCTTTCTTTGTCTTTTATGATATTATTTTTCCAAGTTAACTGTCATCTTCCTGCTTTTTAAAAGAATGTCAGAATTTAAAAAATCTCCTAGGTTTGGCAGCCTATTTTATTTATATATGTACATATGGATGGATGTGGAGTCTCTGAGTAGTGTCATAATCATTCCCAGTGCAAGACTCCAAACATGAACCTCCTTTTATTCTCATCCTGAACTTGTAATCAATAGCAATATTTTGTATGCAGTTGTACACGAACCTTTGTTTCATTTTATTTACAGTACCTTTCTTCTTCGTTAAGTAGAGTTGGGGTAAGAGGAAATCACAAATCTCTTTCTCTTCCAGCTTCTGCTGGGTTGCAGGCTGCATGAGAGGAAAAGTCAATAGAGGAAGTGAGAGAGTCAACTGAGAAGTTGAAATCAAAGTGGTGGGCTGCCGAGCCACGGCTGTGGTGTATCTCTCTCTGAAGTCAAAGCATTTTTACAGACAGCATTCAACCATAGTTAAATAAAATCCCTATGCTGTAGAAAGGGAAGGCATTAGTAATTTCCGTTGTCTATGAGTGAAAACAGAGACGCTGAGAGGCTCAATGGCTTTTCTGCTTTGAGTTTGAGAGGCAATGAGGAATCATGGAAAAAGAACTAATAAAGGAGTGAATCCATTCTGGAGATTTGAATCTATTTATTACCATTGCTGCCAAGGCATTATGTAGCTCAGCAAGTCACATCATCCCTGAGCCTTGGTATCATTATCTGTAAAATTAGGCTTTGGAGTGGACTCAATTCACTTTAAGTTTCCTTCATATTCTAAAATTCAGTGGTGATCAATTCCAGCATACATTTCATGAACATTTATGGAGTGCCTACTAAGTGTTGACCACTGGGCTAGGTGCTGCACCTATAAAGATAGGTAGGACCTGGTCTTTGTTCTCAAGGATCTCCCAGTATGGTAGGCAGGAGGAGCAGGCATGTAGGCCAAGATTTGTGGTTCAAGGTGATAAGGGGCAAGTTCAAGGTACAATGTTGTTGCAAAGGAGACAGCAAGGAACTTTCCCTGGGGGATGGAATAAAGGCAGTGACAGTAGTTGTTGAACAGAGCCCTGAAATGGGGACAGGGCATTCTAGGCAGAAGGTACATGGCTGTTGGTGGACTGCATATACTTTGGGTTTGCTGGAACACAATGTACCAGAGGTAAAGTGAGGGTAATGAGGCTGGCACAGTAAGTAGCTAGGCAGGGGCCAAATCTAAGAGGGTCACTTGGTCAGGCAGAGAGGAATTTGAGCCTGGGAGGGAGGGATGGGGCTGAGACTCATGGCAAGGAAATCAATGGGGACTCTATTGCCAATGATAAAGGATTGAGAGAAACTGGGAGCGGAAGCAGAAGAACGATTGGAGACATGTTTAGGAGAAAGGCTTGAGAAGGCTCACTGATTGGCTGTGGGGGTGAAGAGAAAATGTCACAGGACTTCCATGTTTCTGATTTGCCCAATGGACTAGATTATGGTGCTACTAACTAGGTAGGCCCTAGGTAGATGTCAGCAATTGGAAGACCTCAAGGAGGAGCTGGCTTGGGGGATGTATAATGAATTCAGGCTAGGATATGTTGGCCTTGAGATGTGTATGGGACCCTTAAGAGGAGATTTCCACTTGGCGGTTGTACAAATAGATCTGGGACTCAGGAAAGACAGATTTAATGGTTGGAGACAGATTTAACGGTTAACATGTTAAGTGTGAGCAATGTCACCCAGGGAGATTGTAACTTTAGGAAAAGACTGTGACAGAGGGAAGAACATGAGCTCTGTTGTCTTATTAGAGCTGGCTTCTTCTTTGCTGAGATCTTTTGAGCCGTATGATATTGGGCAAGTAACTCTGAATCTGTTTCTTTATTTTTAACAATGACCCCAATTTATAGACTTGTGAGAGTCTGAGATTTAAAAAAAGTAAGTTCAATCAATGGAAATTATCAGGGGAGCAGGAAGGGCACCCTGGGAGACACCATTAAGCTAGAGTTTTATTCATCTGCTTCCTAAAGGTGTCAAGAGGAGCTGTCTGCTATGTTCCCTGCTCCATTACTGTCTTTCTTGCCATACTAATTTATTACCAGTTGCTTCATTTCTCCAAGCCATGGCTTCTTCCTCTGTAAAACAGAGATGATAACAACTCTCTGATTATCTCAGAGAGGTCTTTTGAAAATCAGTGAGACAAGGTTTGTGTGAACACTGCAAACTGCAAAGTACGATGTGAATACTAGTTATTATCAATATGAGTAAACAAACAGGTGTGCCCAGTTTGTCAGCATTTTCTATGCTGTTACCACTCTGGAGTGTCTGTCAGCATGAACGCTAAAGAATGTTGTAACAAGTCAGTGGCAGAACTGAAATAAAACCAATGGTCTGTGACTCTAGGCCATAGTTATGCTGATCACTGTATGAGGCTTGAACAGACCTGGGATTTACCTTCTGACAGATTAGTTCATTGTGGGCCAGGGGTAAGAATAGGTGAGCAGGAGGAAGTAGAGCTGTGGATTGGAGAACCTGTGAGATCACCAGGGGCTTGGGGTCTCCTGTGATCACTACTTGTCTACTCTGCTGTCCTCACAATGGGGAAGTGTAAAGACAGCTCTATCTTAATGGTGTGATCTCAACTTCTCATAGAACTTCAAATTCTCATCTCCAGGTGGGGAAAGATAACCCCCACATAACACATAAAACCTGCTGGCACCCAGTAGGCCCTAGGTAGATGTCAGTTCCAGATTTTCAGAATGGAAGAAGACAGCAGAATTCACTGGGTGAGGCAGCCCCAGTGCCAAACTAGTCCGTGATTACAGAGAGATTAGGCTAGATTCTGGCTTGAGGGCAAAGATGAGCCAGATTGACGACTTGAGCTCAAGTTTAGGTTGCTTTTACTTCTGTTTTCTCCCAAAGCAGCGAACAAGACATGCACATGTATAGAAAAGAACACGGGGATGTAGAGGCTACTCCTCACCACTTGTCTGGCTTTTCTTGATGATCTTGGCAGCCTGAAAAGAGTGAGATGTCCCCTAGGCTAGAGGAGCCCAGAGTCCATGGGCCCATTGCCTTTTCTTGCCCCCTTTTTTCTTTTTCTTTCTTTTTTTTTTTTTGAGATAGGTTCTCACTCTGTTGTTCAGGCTGGAGTGAAGTGGCACAATTATAGCTCACTATAACCTCAAACTTCTGGACTCAAGTGATCCTCCCATTTTAGCCTCCTGAGTAGCTGAGACTACAGGTGTGTGTCACCATACCTGGCTAACTTTTAAAAGTCTTGTAAAGATAGGGTCTCCTAATTTGCCCAGGCTGGTCTTGAACTCCTGGCTTCAAGCATTGCTCCCACCTCAGCCTCCCAAGTAATTATGATTACAGGTGTGAGCCACCACAGCCACCTCCCATTGCCTTTTAAACTCCAGCATGTCACCATCCAGAAACAACTCGTACAGCCAAATAAGGCAGTGGTCTGGTACTCAACACACCTCCTCACTCAGGCCCAAAGCTCGCATTTGATCCTTGGAATTCTTGCTGCGGCACCACAGGGCAATTGCCTCTTATCTGTGTTTGCCTGGTGGGTCCTAGGAGTTTTCTGTTTATATTGACTTACAGGTTTTCCAAAGCATGTCTGGCCATAACCTACAGCACATGACCCGCACACATGTCCTTCTTTCTCCCCCTTCCTTCCTCCCACCTTCCCTTCTCTCTCTCTTTTTAAATAGACTTTATCTTTTAGAACAGTTTCATATTTACAGAAAAATTGAGCTGATAGTACAGATAGTTCCCATATACTTCATGCCCCCATCCCGCACATAGGTTCCCCTATTATTAATACTAATATTTTTTATTAGTGGAAAATTAGTATTATATTTTTCACAATTAATAAACCAGTTGTGATACATATTATTAACTAAAGCCCATGTAGCTCATTCAGATTTTCTTAGTTTCTCTAAAGTCCTTTTTCTGTTTCTGGATCCCATCCAGGATGCCACGTTACATTTAGTTGTCACATCTCCTTAGGCTCGTCTTAGCTGTGACCGTTTTTCAGATTTTTCTTGGTTCTGATGACCTTGTCAGGTTTGAGGAACACCGGTCAGGTATTTGGTAGGCGGCCGTTCTGTTTAAATTTGTCTGGTGTTTTTCTCATGATTGGGCTGGGGTTTGTGAGTTTTTGGAAGGAAGGCCACAGAGGTAAAGTGTCATTTTCATCACATCATATCAAGAGTACATACCATCAAGATGATTTATGACTTGATGTTTTCCTTCATCATTTTTATGAAATACTGTTTGTCCGTTTTCTTCCACTGTAAAGTTACTCTTTTATTCCTCCTTTCCATTCTGTACACTTTGCTGGGAAGTCATTATGTGGAGCCCATGTTTAAGGAACGGGGAATTTTGCTCTACTTCGTTTAGGGTGGAGTATCTACAAAATTTATTTGAAATTCTTCTGCATGGGAGATTTGTTTCTTCTCCCCCATGTATTAATTTGTTCAATCATTTGCTTATATCAGTATGGACTCATGAATATTTTATACTTTGGATTATAATCTAATATTACCTTATTTTTTTTTTTTGTTCAAACTGTTCCAGCTTTGGCCATTGAAAGCTCTTTTAGTTGGCTCATGTTTCACTCTGACATATCCCCATTAATGTGTGCATGTGCGTGTGTGTGTGTGCATGTGTGTGTGTGTGTGTGTGTTGGGTGTGTTGGGCACTTCACTACTTTCTGGCACTACAGGTCTGTTTTAAAAAATTGTTATTTATTTACTCAACCAAAATGCAGTATGAATTCACTGTATATCAGGCAGAGAGGATTCAAGAATGAACAGCACCTGGCACCTGCCTTCAAGGAACTCTCAGTGGGTGTAGCAGAAGAGAGGAGACACAAGCAAGAAAAGAGATCAGGACAAGATAGCATATGGTGAGAACTTTGGCAGAGGGCAGAAGCTCAGGATGCCTGATTCAGTTCCACGTACTCTTCTTCCCTTCCTCTCCCGAGCATTTCTTACTGGTTCTCTTAGGAGAAGCTTCAGCTTCATACCCTGGGCTAGTTTCTCTTCCTTCCCTTGGTGTCTGTTATCAATCGTTGTGCTTTTCAAGCAGGGCAGTATTGTAGAAAGGGCATGGCACTCAGCACAGATAAGCAAGCATTCATGAGAATCTACATTGACACTGAACATACGCAAGATGGCTCCTGACTGTAGCAAAGGATAATGGCAGCCTTTTATTAGCCCTTTGCAGCTCCTGTGGGTATGGGGTAGGTGCCGGTTACGGAGAACAGAAAGGGAGAAGGAGTGAGGATGGCAATGGCAGGAATTTGATTTTATTTCCTCCCAAATTTCAGCCTTATTGAAGCTTGGGGTCCTAGGAACCTGCACTCTCAGCCCCTCGCCTCACATTTCCAAAGCCCAGCTCATGGCCAACCCTTGGTTAATCGACGTCTGAGCAGTAATTATTTTTAGATTGCCCACTATATGTTCTGCTACTCAGTGTTATGCGATCATGTAATGAAATCCATGCCCTAGTGCATTAACTAACCTTTTGAAAAACCCTTTCAATAGCATCTCCCTCTTCCTCCCCCTTCACAAAGAGCTGGCAAAAAGCTCCCGGACTTGAGTGCTAAATGTCGAACCATTAAGAATGCTGGTGAAAGCTATGAAGTCATCAAGTATTGACCTGAGAGAACATTTAGCACCATCTGATTTCTCCATCCCGACATCAACATGAAACGAACCTTACATGCCAATGAATCACTTTCCCTATTTAAGTTCACAGAGTTTGTCTAAAATAGCTCCCCAGGTACAAAATGAAAATTCAGCCCAGGGATCATAATGGTGAGTGGTAGACTCAAGTTTTATGCTTTCATCATGAGAAAAAGAGGGTTTACTAAAATTAGGGATTTTTTTTTTTGGTCGGGGAGGGGTGATAGAGTGAAGGTGCCTTCTTATTCACAGAAGCCTTAGGAAATTAGGAATCCAATCCCACTAGTACTACATATCCTTAACACCCTATGTTATCCAGGTGTAGTGTGAAGAATTTGTTCAAAATGCAGATTCTAGCCCCATGTTCAGGCATGGTGATTTGGTTGGTATAGCAGATGATGTTGCCCGCCCCCCCATATTTCTGCAGCCGTTACTGTTTCAGTGTACCCCAGCCTGATCCCCAACTCCCAGCACCTGCATCTTTTTCCAGAGGGCTGTGATTTTGCAGGCCAGAAGTGTCAGGGAATTAATGCGACTGAAGTGCAGCTTTGACCAATTATTGAAGGACTTGGTGTCCAATCGCCTCAACTCCCCCTCCTCTTCATAATTTTGAGATGCGTGTACTATATTGTTTCCAAAGTTCCCAGTGGAATTAAGCTCCAGTTGCTCACAGTAGTAGCTGGCTTGAGAGTGCACCTTTAATTGGCTGCCTTCTTTTCCCTGTCTCATTTCCCCACTCCCCTACCAATGTTTTCTGGGACCACATCCCAAATCAACTTTCTGCAATAGAATCCTTGTCTTCTTCTCAGAGAACCCAAACTAAAAGAGTAGGTCTGGGGTCGAGTAATAATCTGCATTTTTTTTTTTTGCAAGCAGCCCACAGTAATTCAATGCACATGGCATGACATAGAACATTTTGGGAAGCTCTGCTCTGAGACTTTTATGATAGTTAAATGTAAGGTTATTAGCACTCTTTTTATTGGTCTATTTTCTAGAGCCTTGGCATTTCCCTCAAGTCTTATGACTATTTCCTCCAGGGTCCAAGCTGAGGTGGGGTGGAAAGCTGGATCGTGCTCAGTTAAGTCTTCCCAGAAAGTCAGAGTGTACAAAGAGGATTTAGAGATGAATTGAAATGAACCATCCCTGAAAGAGCTGTTCCAAGGGAGCACCGTGGTGGAGAAAGACAAGTGCAGGAATGAAACAGGACTGCAAAGTGTTGGAGCAGTAGGGTCGTTGGGTCATAAACTGGAAGTGCTGAGCTAAAATAAAGTCAAAGGGGTAAAGGAACAGGCTGAGAGTGTGAGGAGAGGGGCTAATGAGATTGAAGACCCATTTGGGATTAATTGCATGGATGCCAGTGGTTCACTCTGTATGTCCTTGACGTTCTTTGCTGGGCTGGGGACAGACCAGTATAGATGACTCCTAAAACAACAGACTAAGCATGAGATCATGGTACACACAGACACTATAGAGTATATACATGCATGTGTGCATGCACACACACTCACACAAACATACACACACATACAGTTAAAGGAGTGGGATATTGAGACACAACTTTGAAGAAGACATTATGGGAAAAAGGAGAGCTACTTTGGACTTCCTTATACTTATTTTCTGGTTCAGTGTTGTTTGTATTCTATATTACATGTCTTTTCAGGGTCCAGAGCTGCCTCTAATGGTCTTAAACTGGCCCTGGAGCACAGCCGCACACCCCAGCAGGCAGCAGTCACATATCCAAATGACCTTTTGTCCTGAATCCAATCTGGAGTGTCTATTCTAGCCTATGTGTTGATTTTTGTTTCTGCTACTAAAGTTCCCAAATGAGCACCAACTCATTTGACTAAGATCCTACCCCTGCTAAGCCTTCACCAGGCCTCCTTACTGGAAGGAGTTGGACTCTGTTCCTTGTACCCCCAGCTATTGCCTGGGATTGGATGCCTCTTAGATCCCACTGAAATCAAGATGCTGCCATTCTTACTGATCTTGCCCACTAGATTACCAGATAACCTTGACTGTTGGGGCCAGCTGGACAGGCCCCAGAACATTGCCATATAGATTGCTGGTCATGTTCCTTGGGACCAGCCTTATGGGCCACTCATAATATTTAGTTAAGCCCCACTGAACCCTGCTATGTTGCTCCAACACCCCAGCATGTTTTGCAGCTGAGGCTGCGTGGTTAATTGAAAACAAACAAACAAAAAGCTTTAGAGAGTAACAGTTACAAATGTAAGCTCCACCAATGGATCTCTGTTTTTTCACTGGTGTTTCACAAGCCCTTTGAAGAGTGCCTGGCACAGTAGGCATTCAATCAAACTTTGTTGCATAGATGAATGATATGGTGTTGACAAGGAAGAAAAGGAATATGGCATGTCACATAGTGAGCTTTTCAATTAACTCAGATATCTATGTATTGTAAATGGAAGGGTGACTAGAAATAATTTTTTAGTGAAGAGTCTCAACTCAGTGGGGATAGAAACATGAAAGTATTTTATTTAAACTGTGCTCTATCTTATTGCCCTTCCCATTTCCTTAATAACATCTTGGGCAAATTCTATAACTTTGTGGTCATTTTTTATATTAGAAGTCCAGTCCCATTTTAAAATCTCAATCTCAACTTTGATCTCAATCTCATTTCCTCTCCTTGCCTGAGCCCAAATTGAGCTGGGTTGGAGTGGCCTCGTTTAGCTCTAAAATATCCCCAACCCCACTTCCAAGGCCTAGCTCACCAAGCATGTTGGCTGTGGCCAGGTGAGAGAAGAAAAGGGACAAAAGTCTCTTTACTTAATGGGCTACTGTCATTCTCTCTGTTGCTTGGTGTGTCTTCTTTGGTGCACACTGCCAGACCTTTGTGCCCTCTGGTGGCAGGCTTCCAAATGCTGGCTTTCTTGGGGGGCACATGGTGAATTCCTTAGGGCTGTGGTTCTCAGAGACCTTTTCTTTGGTCTGTTAGATCACAACTATTTTCATGTTGATACTAAGATGTCATTTGTCTTTTTAACTGTGTTGGCATTGACAATGATGGTGCAAAAGCAGTGATGGATAAGACCTCCAGTGCCTTAGCATGAATCAAGGCAGCAGCACCAAACTGTACCAGTAATCGTGGTATTCTTCATTGTTGTGTACTCCTGGTGACAAACTAAACCAAACCAAAACAGACTCCAGTTGCAATTAAGAATGTCCTTGATTAAAGAGTAAAAATTACTAATTGTATTGAATTTTGATGTTTGAGTACATGCCTTTTTACTATTCTGTGTAAGAAAATGCTTAAAGAAGTAATGCATACAGCACTTATGTCTCATACTGAAGTATAATGGTTGTCTTGAGAAAGATTATGTGTATGATTGAGTTGTGAGCTGAACCCGCCACTTATTTTCATGGAACATCATTTTCACTGGAAGAAATACCTGACTGGTAAATTGGTTATTTGGACTTGTGCATTTGCAGTCATTTTCTTGCGAGTGATTTAACTGAGGCCTGTCTCTTCAAGGAAAACAACTGACAGTATTTGTTGTCGACGATAAAATTTGAGCTTTCAAGCAAAAATTAAAATTTCAGAAGACCTGTCTTCACCACTGTGAGCTTGAAAGCTTCCCAGTAATTAAAAACGTTTCTGGTGAGATGACTGGTGAGATCAGTGGTGATATTAACAAATACAACTTTTTGACATTGTCTAATGAAATGTACCAACATTTGGGACATCTGCATAACTCAGTGAACCAATATTTTCAAATTACCAATGCATGATGTTACAAAACCATGTAAAAGATCCATTCAAAGTGCAAGACAGACCAATGGATTTTAATGTAACACAGTATGAAAAGCTTACTGTTATGGTTTAAGGTTCCACATCGCAATTAACCTTTAAGAAACTATCTGTTATTAGGTTTTTGGTGTAGTATCAAATAATATTTATAATTACCTGAAAAGGCTATTAAAATGCTCCTTTTCCAACTACATATTTGTGTGAGGTTTGATATTCATATTTTTCTGCAAAGCCAATATGTTGCAAAAGATTGAATATAGAAGCAGATATGATAATCCAGTTGTCTTCTGTTAAATCAGAGATTTGCAAAAATGTAAAACAATGCCACTCACTCATCGGTTTGTTCTGGAAAATACAGTTATTTTTCCTAAAAATATGTTATTTATGTTAAGATGTAATGAGCTTTATTGTTATTTTTAAATGAATCAATTAACAAATATACAAATTATCAGTTTTGCTTTCAAATACAGTAAATATTAGTAGCTATAACCCACATAAACAAAAAGTCTTTAGGATCCTTAATAATTTTTAAGAGTGTGAAAGGATTCTGAGACCAGAGTTTTAGAACTACTGATTTAGAGCTCTGTTGTTCCAAATTGGTTTGGACCAGCAGAACCCAAATCATTTGGGATCTTGTTAGAAATGCAGAGCCCCCTCCCAGACCCACTGAATCAGACCTGCATCTTAATAAGATCCCCAGGTGATCCATAAGCATAAGAAAGATTGAGATGTACTATCTTAGAGGGACCTGCAGGCCTCTAAGTGCACCTCTAGGTGCCTGATGGGGGAGATTGGGCTCAGCCTCTTTTCCTCCCTCTCCCTCAGCTACTACCATTGGGGTATGCTCCAAGCCTCTTGCTGCTGTGGGGAGCCCTTTGTCTAGTGGGTAGCCCTTTTGAGCGGAATGCCAGCACAGATGCTTAAGCATAGATACCTTCTTCCTCAACGTCTCCTTGGCCTGTAGGAAATGTACTCATTTTTGACTTGCCAAACTTCGGCACACAGGTATGTCCACTGCCACCCCTCTTCACTGTCATTTCAGGGTGGGCTGTTCCAGCGTCCACCTTGTCCTACCTTGTTCTATATTTCCAGGCTGGAAGTAGGCACTAGTTTCTATGTTCGCATAAGCCTCCACACTGCCCATCACTCCCTCGTCATGCTCCGATGTTTGCACTAGGGTGAGCCTGCAGGTTCTGCCCCTCAACAAGCGTCCAGCTGGAGAAGGGGGGCCAGTCCATGCTGCTGCTTTTTTTCACCTCCTTTCCCCCCTTCTCTTTCTCTTCTTTTGCAACAGCAATTGAGATATAATTAACATACCATACAGTTCACCCATTTAAAGTGTACAACTCAATGCCTTTGAATATATTCATGGATTGTTTTGCAACATCACCACGATCAATTTTAGAACAATTTCATCACCCTAAAAAGAAACCCTGTACCACTCAGCCATTATCCCCCACCTTCCCCTCTACCCAGCCTTAGGAAACCACTAATCTACTTCCTATATTAATGGATTTGCCTATTCTAAACATTTCATATAAATGGAATCATGTACGATGTGGTCATTCGTGCCTGGCTTCTGTCATTTAGCATAATGCTTTCAAGGCTCATCCATGTTGTAGCATGTATCAGGACTTCATTCCTTTCTGCGGCTGAATAATACTCCATTATATGGATGGACCACATATTGTTCATCCATTCCTCAGGTGGTGGATGATTTGAGTTGTTTCCACTTTTGACTATTATGAATAGTGCTGCTGTTAACATTTGTGAACAAGTTTTTGTGTGGACATATGTTTTCAATTATCTTGAGTATATACCTAGGAATGGAATTTCTGGGTCATGTATTAACTCTTTGTTTAACCTTTTGATAAACTGCCAGACTCTTTTCCAAAGCAGCTGCCCCATTTTTCCATTCCCACCAGCGGCATATGAGGGTTCCAGTTTTTCCACATCCTCACCAACGCTTGCTATTGTCTGTCTTTTTGATTAAAGCCAGACCATGTGAAGTGATATCTCACTGTAGTTTTGCGGTCCACACTTTTTGTGGGCACCACTTGACCTTGCCTAAGGATGTGGAAGAGAAGGCACCCTCATTCCTTTTCCATGGGGAGGGGATGAAGTGCCTCACTTATCACACTGTGCTCCCATATGAGGATTGATTACCCCATGACTCCAGCAACTCCTTCCCCACTATTCAACTTATAGAGATTGGAGGAAATCGTGCCTCCCCTCCTCTCCTCTGCAAGGTGTGATGACTGACAGGAAGGGGGCCCATTCTGTGAACTGTCTGGTCCTAATAGTTTGTGCCTGTCTTTAGAATGTGGAGCTACTCACTCCTTCTCTGTCCTCAGCGTTAGGCCTAAAGTCCCACTCAACACTCTTTCCCATAAAAGAACAAATACAAACCTGTAAAACTATTATCACAACTACTTTAACCCCAAACAAATTGTGCTTTGACCAAAAAGGCTAACTCTTTCTGGAGTAGGTTTTTCAATTTATCCTCTGCTCCCGCCAAATATGGATGGGATTAGCCTGACTGCTTGGGTCTGATGGTGTCACATCAGTGGGCAGGAGAGAAAATGCAGAAAGGTCAGAACACGCTTGGCTAAGAGGAATTGAAGCCAGAGACAAGTGAGGTGATCATAAGAGAGCCGCAAGCTGCTATAAATGGATTTTCATCTTCTGACACAGAAAAAATGATAATCTGAGGGAATTTAGACAAATGCAGTTGAAATTGCTGAGCCACTGCTGGTAATTCTGAGGGACTGTGGGGAAGAGAAGAGCTCAAAGATTGGAAAGGGAAAGTGTCCCAATTTCCCAAAAACTCTAACCTCAAACTGGAAATGGAATTCACTCAAAATTCTAAAATGAATTATTAAATTGAGTGGTTTATGGGTACTTAGAAAGGGAAGAGGGGTTGGCTAGCAAATGGCTTGGAGCCACTAGGTCATGCTGGGTGAGTCCCATTTCCACGTGAATAGAGTTAGTGCCCTGGCAGACTAGGGGCGTGCTCTGGCATCGAGACTCCACAACTAGATTTTAGATAGTTTTGTCACAGTGTTTTTACAAAAATTCATTTCCTGCTAAGATGGAGAATTACAAATAGGATGAAAAACAGCGGGGGATTTTGTGTGTCTGGAGCTGGCTGAACAACCCTACCCAGAGAGTGCTGATTTAATGGTAATCCAGAAGAGCTGCGGTAGTAATAGTAATAATAATGATAATAGCAATGGCAATGATGACAGTAATAGTTGCAGTTACTTATTGAGCTCTTACTATCTTCCAGACATTGCCAGAAATGCTTTCCATGTATTAAGCTACTTCACCCTCACAATTATGTACTCCATGAGGTAGGAAAGATCCTGAAATATGCCCATTTGCAGCCAAGTACCTCACAATTATGTACTTCATGATGTAGGAACCGTGATTATGGCTGGGTCTGTAGACGTGGAAAGTGAGCAATTAAGTTATTTGTCTAAGGCCACACAGCCTTAGACAAGAGGTTCTGAAGAGAAAAAAATCTGAAGAACCATACTTAGACCTTATATTGCAAAGATTTTTAGCTGAAAAGAAAGAGTGACGAAGAATCTTTGTCCAGAGCAGATAACTGTCTTGTTAAAATATTCTTTTTTGTTTAACTTTCCGAAAATGAAGCATTCTAAATAATGGAGGTGGGATTTGAACCCAGTCCTGCAGAGGACATGTGTATATGTTGGAGCATACATTCAAGATCTGGCTATAGAAACCCAGGCTCCAGGAAGTAGTATTATGTTTCTTCTATAGTAGCTTGCCTTTTTGGGGTTTTTGATTCAATAGTGGTTGGGGTGTGGGTGGGTAGGTAGATGATGCAGCCACTTCTGGCTGAGGCACCACAGTTTTTTTTCCCATTTGCCCAGCATAGGTCGTTCTTGCCTTCAGCGGGAAGCCAAGCTGAGGTGGTGGGAAAAACCCAAGCTGTGGAGTCAGAGCAAGCAGGTTGATGTGTGAACTTTCAGTGTCCTTCCTCTTCCAGGAGCCTCTTTTCTTAAAACTTACTCTGATTGTGGAGTGAATGAAATGCTATGACCCCTATTTAAGGGATGTGAGGTGTTTGCCTGCAAATGGGCATATTTTGGGGTCTTTCTCTGAGTCCCCGAGTTTCCTCCAGAAAGGTGTCATCACATTGGTGCCTGTGTGGGCACAGTTTTTCCTCAGTCCTTTGTATTGGTGCTTCTCAGACTTTAAAGTGCATTGGAATACCCCGGGGATCTTGTTAAAATGCAGATTCTAATCCAGTAGGTCTGGGAAGGGGCCTGAAAAATCTGCATTTCTAACAAGCTCCTAGGGGATGTTGATAACTTTGGTCCACGGACCCACTCCAAGTAGTGAGATTCTACATCACCCTTCAGAGCGCTGAACCTATCAGTAGCTCAAAAATGCTTAGTAACCTGTAAATTGATCCCGACATGTCTCTTCTTTAGGAACATCAGTTGTTAGTTACGAGGCTATAGAAAGCACTGTAAAATATAAGGTGGACATGAATGGGTTTGGGGGAAAGGATACTTTATTTGCAATTCAAACCAAGATTTGATTGACCTTCTGACTTTAGTCATTTGAGGGTTCAAAGATGACTGAGCTCATTTGAAGAATCAAAACATCACTATTACCTAGATGGCCAGTATAGGGCTTAATTCTCATGATAAAAATGGAAAGATAAGCATGGCCGAAATTCACTACTTACATGATGAGTCAGTGGTAAGGAAAACCCACACAAATGATGGCATCAACTATTCTCAGTCTATATTTACTAAAAAATCTACAGCTCCCTTCTCCCCAATACTATCTTAATCAGCTTCCATCTTGGGAAAGTTAAAAAAGAAAGAATCTTTCGTTAATCTTTTATCAAGACAGTCCTTTGCTCTGGACAAAGTTTCTTTGTCATTCTTTCTTTTTAGCTAAAAATCTTTGCAATATGAGTTCTAAGTGTGGTTTTTCAGATTTTTTTTCTTTAGAAAAGTTGTAATACTATCATTTTCTTCATTTTATACGACAATCTTCTTATCCCTTCTAAAATGAGCCAGTCTACCTCTCTGCCTCCCAAGAGCAAGAAAAATGGAATGGGCCCTGTAAACATTCTAAAGCTGGAGGAAACACACCGGAGATGAAGGTTTGCAAAGATTGATGGAGGAGAAAAGTGCACAGAGACAACACGAAGCACAAATTCATTCTCCATTTTGAGATTTTTTTTTTTAAAGCAAAAGCATTTTATAGTGAGGGTAGGAGGGGGATTCACAGTGTATAGCCAAAGATGAAGTTTGAAGCTCTCTTGTTCAGTTTTACTTTTTAAATTTATGAGTCGTGTGTCAAGATGCTTATTGACTATGTCTTGGTTTTCATCCATCTCACTGACTTATGTTTACTATCAATGGCCTTGATGAGTTCACATTTGAATATTAACTATAACTGTAGGAAGTTAGCAACATACAAAAGCAGCAAAATGCTAGACCTGGATGCAATAGTACATCTCTGACAAGCTCTGTTATTTAATATCCCTTTTGCCTTATAAGACCAATTTCTGTTCTGGTGTCTCTATACCAGACCTTTCTGTAAAAGGTCAGTTCTGATGCTGGAAGGGAACATTTAATCAAAAATAGTATGTAAAAAGATAATGTAGCGATTACATCAAATAATAACCTTTATTCTCTCTGACATAAACCAACCGTTACCAAGAATATTGAAATGCTAAGCTATTGTGTGTTGAGTCATATTTAGAGAATTAATGTTAGCTATAAAACAGCTATTATGCAGAATATTACAATGCAAAAACATTATATTTAGAGAATTAGTATCATTTATAGAAAAACTTATTTTTTATATTATTAAAGTTAGCAAATGCTCTTGCTTCATTCAAGGCAATGCATCATTTAGTTATTATTCATACTGTTGGTAAAACTGCCAGTGAATTTTTAAATATATCCCATTTAGATTCAGTGGCATTATGTTTCATTATAGAAGAAAAAGAGAAACATCAGTGCTGTAAAAATTTTGTTTGTAATGATGAAAACCTCTGCTGTTGTTAATATAAAACCATGCAAAATTATTTGTATAGTCTACTTTTCAACAATTCATTAGGGAATATAGGATTAATATTCTAGAAGGTACACTAAAATTAAAGGAATAATCATGATTTTAGTAAGAACTAATAGGCACCAGTGTTGTGTGTTGTCTTAGGAATTTTGGCATTTTGCAGGATGACAGTTGAGTAATTCTACTTTAATATGTTGTCAATTTCATGTAAAAGGTAGTCTGTGGCAATACATCACCTCATGCTTCCTCCCTGGAGGTGATTGCTCCAAGACCCCTCCTGTCTCATATTTTCCAGTCAGCCATTCTTCCTTCATACATTCACATCTCATTCTTCCCCATCCAAGTCCAGTGGTCTGCTTGAATCTCTCATTAGCTGTAATGGTTACCAGCATGCCCTTTCGAGGTGGACTATTCTGGGTTCAAATCTCAGCTCTGCTACTTCTCTGATGTGTGCTGTATACCTGAGATAATAGTATCACAGATATGTTGAGTGCTTGTGGGTGTGCAATATGCCTACATTCGGCCACACTATTTCCTCTCTTTTTCTTTACTTCATTTCTTCTCACTTGTCAGAGTCAAGAATATTGTCTCCCCATCTTGTACTGGCCCCATCTTCCAATTCCTCTTGGTCTCACACCAGAGTTTCCATCAGTGAGTACAGTGTAATCAGAGCGTAGGAATGCCTAGTTACAAACTCTTGTAATTAGGCCTATGGTAGGACATGTGTGTGGTTCCACGGGCAGGGAGTTCTGGAAGCTGAATAGCAAGTTCTGCCAGGGAAGGGACTGATATTATTTATCCCCAACACAATCCTAGTGCCTGGAACATAGCAGGTACTGAGTAAATGGTGGAATAAATCTACTGCTGCCTCCTGCCATCAGGGGTCCCAGCCTGGGTTGGAGGAGGAATAGGGGAGGGCATTACATTGTATAAACAAAGACTTCGAGGGGAGTTTACCCCAGAACTCAAAATATGTTACTTGTGAATCATCTTGTGCTTTCATACCCATTATTTGATTTCATACAAGATTTCACTCCAGTCTACCTGCCACAGAGCCTTCAGTGTAATTGTTCTTAATATGAATCTTATTTTGGAACTTTCCTGCTTGAAATCTTGTAGAGCTGACCACTGACTTCAGGATAAAATTTAAACTTCACAGGGCATGACTGGCCCTTCAAGATGTAATCTCTGCTCCCCTCTTCTTTGTCATCATCTGCCCTCTCTTCTTAGATATATCCAGACATAGAGAAACCTCTGCTAGTCTCACACTCACAAATGCATCCCTGCCTCTGTTCATGCTGCTGTCTCTGGCTAGAATACACCCTCATCTATCTACTTTATGGTTCCCATCCATCCTTAGGAATTCACTCAAGGATTACTTTCTCGTGAAACCAGTTGCCGGCTCTCTTAGACTGGATTTTCTCAGAAGCAATCTCTCTGTGGGTAGAACATTAATAGTGGCCTCTGACAAATCACATCTCCCTGTGACCGTGCCCCTTTGTAATATGACTTTAGCACTCTTCCCACCAAGAGGTGAAGTCTATTTCCCCAATCTTTGACTCTGGACTGGCTGGCCTTGGGACTTCTTTGACCAGTGGAATGTGGTGCAAATGACATTCTGGCCCTCCCAAACCTAATCATTAAGAGTTCTTGTAGGCTCTGCTATTGCTCTCACAATCCAAATGCCATGTAAAAAATCCAGGCTGTCTTGCTGGAGGGAGACGCCATGTAGAGAAAAGAGGATGTGGAAGAGCACAGAGGTTGTCCAGTCAACAGCTTAGAGCCAAGGCCTCAGACCATGAGTGAGTCTCTCTTGAATCCTCCAGCCCCAGTTAGGACAACCCAGATGACAGCACTTGGAGCAGTGACAATTATCTGTTCTGGATTAAATATCTGTGTCCTCCTAAAATTCATATGCTAAAGTCCTGATTTGGAGGTGGGGACTTTTGGAGGGAATTAGGTTATGAGGGTGGAGCCCTCATGAATGAGATTAGTGCCCTTATAAGAAGGGGTCAGAGAGCTAGTTAGCTCTCTTTCCACCATGTGAGGACACAGCAAGAATATGGCTGTCTGTAAACCAGAAAGAAGGCCCTCACCAGGAACCCGGCCCTGCCAGCACCCTGACCTCAGACTTTCAACTTCCAGAACTGCAAGAAATAAATGTTTGTTGTTTAAGCCATCCAGTCTGTGGTAATTTTTTATAGCAGTCTGAACTCACCAAGATACCATCCTTGCTGAGACCTACCCAAATTCCTGACCCCTAGAATCATGAGCAATAAATTACTGTTTTGATTGAAAATATTTTTAATTCTGAAGAATTTCAAACATACGCAAAAGTAAAGTAGAATGAACCTCCATGTACCCCTCATCCAGCTTAACACTTACTAATTCATGGCCATTCTTATTTCATATATACCTCCACTCACTTCTGCCTCTCCTATAATATTTTGAATGGCTATTGTTTTGAGCCACTAGATTTGGGGTGATTTTTTACTCGGCAATAGATAACTACAACATGCTGAGACAGAGATTTGAGAGTGAGTGGCTTATTTAGGAGGGGATCCCAAGAAGTACTGGCTGGGGAGGGGGGAAATGAGACAATACAGGGTGTGTTTAATAAGCAGGCTGTTACTGTGGACAACTGGGGTTCAATCCTCCTGGGGACCAGTGGGAGATTACATATACCTGGCCTCAGAATTATCCCTCCCATGGGATGAGGAAGCTGGGTTATAAATCCACCAACTCCTACTTGTCTTGGTTGCAGGCTGTGGCCAGGGATATTAGCTCCCTGGCTTTTCTGGTGCATGTGCAGGCTCAGATAATGAATGAGGTGCTTGCAGTAAGAAATGGCCAAGAAGGTTGAAATCTGAGGGGATATGGGCAGATAATTAAATTTTCTGAAGGGATGGTGTCTACACTGGTTAACACCCAGTGAGGTGCCCTTCTTCTGGGCTCCTCCTTTGTTTGCTAATTATGACACCCCTGCTGACCTCTGTTATAGTATTTGTTATACCAACTGTATTCACTCATCTTCCCTACTGTGTTCTCCAGACTGAGATCTTCTGCAACAGGGGCTGTGTTTTATTAATTTCCGATCCACTAGAGCTCAGCATAATACACGGCACAAATCACATGGCAACCAATATTACTGAATGTATATTTATTTTTCCTCATAGCAACCCTGTGATATATGCAGGTAAATCCAGCTGCAGGCCCATGATGCCTTATCCATAATTCAAAAACTAAAAATATTCCAAAGAACAAGATATTTTTCATGAAATGTGTGTCCAAGGTCATTTGGTGACAAAACCTACCCCGGGCTGTTGTTAGGTTTATTTTTGGCTCACATAGTGTGAATACTCATGTTTGTGACAGAAACATTGGGGTGTTTGATTATTGGGTGCTGCCCAGACCCCATTGGGAGTATGTGAAGAACATGGCATTTATGCAATATTACCTTTCTAAAATCTAAGAAATTAAAAATTCTGAAGCAGGCCTTGTTGCAAGGCCCTCTTGCTATTTCCATTTTACAAGGGCAGAAACTTGTTCAAGATAATGGTTAGAACTACTTTAAGAACCCAGGTTTTTCTGACTCCTGGGACAATGCTCATTTCATTCTACTATCCTGGAAGTGGTAGGAAAATGGATGGATGGAGTAAGGTTTCCTCTCTATTGGCCATCAAATCAATATCAGAGGGCTAACTCTGAATAGTTGGAAATGATACTTCAACATGGTAGCTAGCAAGAAGTCCATGCTATAGCCCTGTCTCTGAGAACCATCCATTCTCTCCAACATCAATCCCTGCTGATGGGTGGTTCTAACCTTCATGTTGGTACTATGTGACCACCTCCTTGGCCACAGAACCAGGAACAGGTCAATCCAAGTGTCTCTTGGGGATCTGAACTCAGACACAGAGACTTTAGCTGGTCAGTGTTGGGCCTTGAAGCTGGGAGGTCATGTAAGCTGTATCTGGAGTGACCATTCTTATCACATGCTCCATAAGGCAGAGACAGCCAGCCCCTAGAGAGGGAATGGGAGCAGCATTAGCACAGAAAAAAGCAAAGCAAGAGCCCATGTGACCTCAGAGAGCAGCCCTGGAGAGAGCAGCCTTCAGACCTCTCAATTTCCTGTTTTAGGCCTCTCTGAGGCCTGGCTGTGCTTATTGCCATTGAGTTCTGAGACATAACCTTGTGTCTCTTTTTCCTTGAGCTAATTTGAGTGTATTTCTGTTTTCTTACAACTAGAAATGCTAGAGCATTCTGGGCAGGCTAGAGGGAACTTGTTGGTAGTATGTCTTTTCCACCAGAGGCTGATTCCCCTACTCTACTCCCAGTGGGTTGGGCCTAGACTTGGGGGATAGAAAAAGGCACATGAACTCTAGTATGTTTCGGAGCAGGGAGGTTTGTGCAGTTGGAGCTCCTGTGTTTCCCTCTAAATTGGCTTTAGGAAAGGAAGAGAGGAGAGAACTATCTTCCTAAAAAGACACCCAGACAGTAATTGATAGTCTAGTACTTGAACAAACAAGAGGTTTGTTTTAGGGCATTCTTTTTTTAATTTTTAATTTTTGTGGGCACATAGTAGGTGTATATATTTATGAGGTACATGAGATACTTTGATACAGGCATGCAATAAGCAATAATCGCATCATGAAAAATGGGTTATCCATCCCCTCAAGCATTCATCCCTTGTATTACAAACAATCCAATTATACTCTTTTAGTTATTTAAAAGTGTACAGTTAAATTATTATTGACTTTAGTCACCCTGTGATGTTATCAAATGCTAGGTCTTATTCATTCTTTCTATTTTTTTTGTACCCATTAACCATCCCCACTTCCCCCCCCACCCCCCACTACCCTTTAGGGGCATTCTTAAAATCCATTGTTCTAACAAAAACAGTCATACCCACATGTAAACAATGTAACAGGAAGGAGGATGCTTCTCTGGAATGTGGTTGTTTCTACACAATTGGCAGTCTAAGTTATTAAATTTTGCAAAATGAGCTCAAAAAGTTTACAATCTACAAAATGACCTAGAAAGTTACTGAATATGTATTAGGTTATTTTTCTCTGAGAAAATCTTGTGTTCTGATCCAAATGTAGAAGTTCATTCATAATTGATGTGAATGATAGACAAGAAATTAATTTAAAAAATTTGCCCACAACATTCATCTATATAGTCAAATTCCAAGTAATTTATGGTGCTATGGTACTGGGGATGGAAGTGTGAGGCACTATTGGCTGAGAGTGCAGGGTAAAGAGATGTGCTCAGAGCACCTGTATGCAGGATATTAGGAAGGCATGGGAATGGCTGGATTTAGGATCAATCTGGAAGTTAGCAGCCAAGGTGGAAGCAGTTGTTTGAGGCCAAGGGAATGCTTTTGAGTAGAACTGTTTCTTCATAAGAAGTCAAGTTGGGATAAGGGCATAACACATGTGTGTTGTCTTTATTTGGTTTTCCTCAGAAGCAGACCCAGAGACGGGAATTTGAGTGTAAACAGTTTATGCAGGAGGTGACCAGGAAGCATTGGTAAGGAAGTGAGACAGGGAAGGAAAGGAAGCCAATTGATATGGTTTGGCTGTGTCCCCACCCAAATCTCAATTTGAATTTTATCTCCCAGAATTCCCAAATGTTGTGGGAGGGACCCAGTGGGAAGTAATTGAATCATGGGGGCCAGTCTTTCCTGTGCTATTCTTGTGATAGTAAGTCTCATGAGATCTGATGGGCTTATCATGGGTTTCTGCTTTTGCTTTTTCCTCATTTTCTCTTGCTGCCACCATGTAAGAAGTGCCTTTCACCTCTCGCTATGATTCTGAGGCCTCCCTAGTCAAGTGGAACTTTAAGTCCGATCAAATCTCTTTTTCTTCCCAGTCTCAGGTATGTCTTTATCAGCAGCATGAAAACAGACTAACACAATAAATTGGTACCAGTAGAGAGGGGTGTTGCTGAAAAGATACCCGAAAATGTGGAAGTGACTTAGGAACTGGGTAACAGGCAGTGGTTGGAACAGTTTGGAGGACTCAGAAAAAGACAGGAAAATGTAGGAAAGTTTGGAACTTTGTAGAGACTTGTTGAGTGGCTTTGACCAAAATGCTGATAGCGACATGGACAATAAGGTCCAGGCTGAGGTGGTCTCAGATGGAGATGAAGAACTTGTTGGGAATTGGAGTAAAGATGACTCTTTCTATGTTTTAGCAAAGAGACTGGTGGCATTTTGCCCCTGCCCTAGAGATTTGTGGAACTTTGAATTTGAGAAAGATGATTTAGGGTATCTGGCGGAAGAAAGTTTTAAGGAGCAAAGCATTCAAGAGATGACTTAGGTACTGTTAAAGGCATTCAGTTTTATAAGGAAAGCGGAGCATAAAAGTTTGGAAAATTTGTAGCATGACTATGCAATAAAAAAGAAAAACCCATTTTCTGGGGAGAAATTCAAGCCAGCTGCAGAAATTTGCATAAGAAGCAAGGAGCCTAATGTTAATCCCCAAGACCATGAGGAAAATGTCTCCAGGCCATGTCAGAGATCTTAATCCCCAAGACCATAGGGGAAATGTCTCCAGGCCGTGTCAGCTCCTCCCAACACAGGCCTGGAAGCCCAGGAGAAAAAGGTGGTTTTGTGAGCTGGGCCCAGGGTCCCTCTGCTTGTGCAGCCTAGGGACTTGGTGCCCTGGTCCCAGCTGTTCCAGCCGTGGCTGAAAAGGGGCCGACATACAGCTCGGGCTGTGGCTTCAGAGGATGGAAACCCCAAGTCTTGGCAGCTTCCATATGGTGTTGAGTCTGCGGGTGCACAGAAGTCAAGAATTGAGGTTCATGACCTTCCACCTATATTTCAGAAGATGTATGGAAATGCCTGGATGCCCAGGCAAAAGTTTGCTGCAGGGGTGGGGCCCTCATGGAGAACCTCTGCTAGGGCAGTGTGGAAGATAAATGTCGGGTTGGAGCCCCCACACAGAGTCCCTACTGGGGCACTGCCTAGTGGAGCTGTGAGAAGAGGGCCACCATCTTCCAGACCCCAGAATGGTAGATCTACTGACAGTTTGCACCGTGCACCTGGAAAAGCCGCAGACACTCAACACCAGTCCGTGCAAGCAGCTGGGAGGGAGGCTGTACCCTGCAAAGCCACAGGAGTGGAGGTGCCCAAGACCATGGGAACCCATATCTTGCATCAGTGTGACCTGGATGTGAGATATGGAGTCAAAGGAGATCATTTTGGAGTTTTAAAATTTGACTGCCCTGTTGGATTTTGGACCTGCATGGGTCCTGTAACCTCTTTGTTTTGGCCAATTTCTCTCATTTGGAATGGCTGTATGTACCCAATACCTGTACCTCCATTGCATCTAGGAAATACCTAGCTTGCTTTTGATTTTACAGGCTCATTGGCAGAAAGGACTTGCCTTGTCTTGGATGAGGCTTTGGACTGTGGACTTTTGGGTTAATGCTGAAATGAGTTAAGACTTTTGGGACTGTTGGGAAGGCATGGTTGGTTTTGAAATGTGAAGATATGAGATTTGGGAGGGGCCAGGGCGGAATGGTATGGTTTGGCTGTGTCCCCACCCAAATCTCAATTTAAGTTGTATCTCCCAGAATTCCCATGTGTTGTGGGAGGGACCCAGTGGGAAGTAATTGAATCATGGGGACTGATCTTTCCCATGCTATTCTTGTGATAGTGAATAAGTCTCACAAGATCTGATGGGTTTATCAGGGGTTTCTGCTTTTACTTCTTCCTTATTTTCTCTTGCTGCCATCATGTAAGAAATGCTTTTCACCTCCTGCTATGATTCTGAGGCCTTCCCAGTCATGTGGAACTGTAAGTCAAATTAAACCTCTTTTTCTTCCCAGTCTCAGATATGTCTTTATCAGCAGCAGGAAAACAGACTAATACACCAATTTAGTGGGGATTATTGAGTATTAAACTGCTGTGAGCAATTGGGGCTCCTGGAGAACAGTAGGAGACAACGTAGAATATGCTTCATAGCCTACCAAAGAGGTAAGGGAGTTGGGGAATTTATCTACCAACTTCCATCAGCAACTGGTTGAGGGCCGTTTCTGGCTGTGTTAAGGGGAGGAGGTGTTAGTTACCTACACACAAGCTGAGAGGGCTCCAGTAGTCAGAGAAAGCCCCAGGCAGACAGTCACAGGTCCTTGTAGTTGAAAATTATTGAATCAGGATGTATTTGGACTGGCATATTCCAAGGGGGTATAGGCAAGACTCTGATAGCCTCTGCTGTATACTTATACATGATGGTCAGAAATGAGACAAGTAGAACCAAGAGAATATCAATCTCAAAGACAGCAGAGACAAGAGAGTTCAGGAAAATAATCAGGAACCACAAGGATGGTTCCTTACAGAAGATTGTGGCCAAGCAAGCAGGGGAATAATTGTCAGAGCAGTGGGTTAGGTGACAGGAGTTCTGGGCCTGAATCCCTTCTCTGTCACCTTCTATTTGCATGCCCCTGGCTAAATTACTAGGCCCCTCTATATCTCAGGTTCCTCACGAGTAAAGTGGAAATAACATCTGCTTTACCTGCTTACAGATTGTAGAGAAGAACCGATGAAATAATTTATAGGAAGTTCTTGGCTCTTGTGTAACACCATAGAATTGTCAAAAAGAATGAGATGATGAGGAAAAAATTAGGAAGAAGTTTAACTCTAAAATAATTTTTCTGTGTCCAGCTTCAGATTACTCATGTGAAGGCAAATACCAATGTTAGGTGACCAACTGAGTTTGAACATTGCACATCTGACTAAGATAGAGAGTTTAGTTAGTAGACAAGATCTAGGAGCTGCTTCTGGCAGCAAAGTACTGATCTCTAGCACCAGCACTGAGACCAGCAAATCTCTTTGCGTACAACACCATTTGACAGGTGACAGTAGTCACCTGGAAGAAAGGTGCTGGGCTGAAGTGAAAAATGAGGATTTTTGGATTTTAAAAAATGAGGACTTGAACTTTAAAAGGAGTGAATGTAATCCAAACACTAATTTTTTTTCACTTAAATTCTCCAAATTAATTACCCCGATTATATTTGTTAAACAAGCTGTTAGCTAGATATGCACTTTTCCATGAAGCATAGGCCAGACTTTTTGTTGCCAGAGGAGAGATGAAGGTAGGGCTAATCAGTCATGCTTCCACATAAAATAATCCTTGAAATGGCTCTTGCTGAGTGTAATTGCTCCTGGTGTGAGTGTGAACTGTCACAAAGGGAAAATAATAGACTTGTCTCCGCATCTTGAGGATGGCAGCCATTTTCGCCAGGATGTCTAATGTTCTTTGCCTTGTGGGATCTTGATAATGGTATAATTTTCAGCAAACACTATTTAATGGAAGGCCTTTTGTGAGGGTTTTGTAAAATATAAAGGCTTGACTTGCTGGTTCAGCCCATACACTGAAATTTTTCAAATGTAGTGCACCGTAGTACTATTGAGAAAACCAGTGAATGAACTAATAAGGGAGGATTTCGCCCGCGATAACAGAGGTAATGCAATAACACAGTTTTATTAGAGTTAAGTAAGATAAAAATATCATACTGGGTCCTTCTGGGAAGCCCCTAATTCTGGGAACAAGAAGGACATAGCTAGTATTTTGCAAATAATCTCTTTAAACAGAATTTTCCCCACTTTAGCATATTTTTCTCTCACCTTATGCAAGTCTTTCATACCTCACTTTCTATTTGTCCGTTATTATTTTTTCCATTACTTACTAATTTCCCCCATTAAATTGCTGATTGTTGAGTAATCATTGACATTTGGCGTACTTTCAAAGAGACAAGAAGAAGGTGCTGGAGTTTGCCAAATGATGATGCACGAACTCATTGTAATCAAAAGCCGGCATTCCAGGCATCTATGCTGAGTTTATGAGAGATATGGGCTTCCAAACAACATGATTTTATTTGGCTGAAAACCAGCTTTGTCTGTTCTTTAGCACTGCCTATACTCCCAGAGAACAGAGAAACAAATCTGTGTTGATTCATACAGATTTCCCAAGTGCCTGTCAACCAAATCTAGCTTATTTTAAGCCCCTTCCTCCTCTACTTTCACAGGTGGGTAGCTATAGGAATGCTTGGGTTTAGCAAACCCACTTAGAGCCTCTCCTTATGGCCCTTCTATAAATATGTGGAAGGACCTCTATGACACCCCTTCATTTCTGCTAGCTTAGTCTTTGCCTCCCGTCACCAGAGTAGCTTTCTTGGAGTTTTTTTCCCCTTCTTCACATTAAATAACTTATCCTTCCTCCAAAGATCTTAGTTACCTGCTCCTTTTTATTTCTGGGGGTTCTCTCTGAAGATGCATCAACTTCTTCAGAACCCACTTATTAATTTATTTGGCTAGAAAATATAATCAGTAGTTTAGGAGAAAACAATGACTGTGGATACAATGAGAATATTGTGTGCCTCTCTGACTGCACTCTCTAGAGGTTTGACAATTTTGGACTTTGCAGTTACTAAAACAAACTCCGCGAGGCCTTGTTCCTTCATCTGTCCTCTGCCTTTGTCTCTAGTCTGATGTATTGCTACAGTCCCCTTTGCTCTCTATTTGCCAGCTTACTGAACTATCTTTAGTGTCCTAAATTTGCCATAGTCTTTGTTTTAGTTCTGTTGTGAACAGTAGAACCCACTTGTACCAGTTAGGGTAATGTTAGCTGCTGTAACAGATAAATCCCAACATCTGCATGGCTTTAACACAATAGAAACCCTTATATCACTCCCATGAAGCCTGTCTTAGTTCATTTGTGCTGCTATAGCAGAATACCTGAGACTGGGTAGTTGATAAACAACACAAATTATTTTCTCACAGATCTGGAGGCTCAGATGTCCAAGATCAAGGTGCCAGCATCTGACGAGGACCTCCTTGCTGTGTCTTCACATGGCAGAAAGCAGAAGGACAAAAGGGGATTAATGTTGTGTCCTCACATGGCAGAAGGGCAGAAGAGAGTGAACCCACTCCCGATATCCCTTTTTATAATGGCATTAATCTATTCATGAGGAAGACAGAGCCCTCATGATTTAAACACCTCCCAAAAGGCCCTGCCTCCTAACAGTGTTGTGTTGGGGATTAAGTTTCCAATACATGAATTTTTGGGGACACATCCAGACCATAGCAAAGCTCAAAATGAGTGTTCTTGATTCATAGGTGGCCTTCCAAGTGGTCGTTTAGGACCCAGGTTCCTTCTCTCTTATGGCTTTGTGCCTCAGCATTCTTTGCATTCAGCTGGAAAAGGTGAAAGAGGCTGTAGGATAATGCCTGAGAGGCTTTGATGGGCTGGACCTGGAAGTAGTGCATCATTTCCACTCATGTTCATTGCCCAAAATCAAATATGTGGCAACAGCCAACTGCAAGGGAGGCTGGGAAATGTAATGCTGCTTTCTGCCAGGAAGAAGAGATTTGGTGAGTCACTAGTCAGGCTCTATCCTACCACTCTAGCTAGTTTAGGCTCATAATAATTTATTACAAAGCATTCGGGCTGGGTGTGGTGGCTCATGCCTATAATCCCAGCACTTTGGGAGGCCAAGGTGGGCAGATCACCTGAGGTCAGGAGTTCGAGACCAATCTAGCCAATGTGGCGAAATCCCATCTCTACTAAAAATACAAAAATTAGCTGGTTGTGGTGGCACACGCCTGTAGTCTCAGTTACTCAGGAGGCAGAAGCAGGAGAATCTGCTTGAACCCAGGAGGCGGAGGTTGCAGTGAGCCGAGATTGTGCCACTGCACTCCAGCCTGGGTGACAGAGCAAGACTCAAACAACAACAACAACCAAATAATTTAGTGTTTCAGGAAACACTGGGAGGGTCAGAGAATCTGACTTGGAGGCTATACAGTCAGGAACAACACCTTAGTTATACCACTTGTATGCTCCAGTAGAGGTCTTGCTGTGTACTATCACCATATAGCCTCATATCATGGCTGAACTGCATGGAATGCTATGGCCAGCACTGCTCAATGCCTTTTTGTCACATCTGCCACACTCACCTGAACAATGATTCTATGTAATGCCTACTTTCTTACCCAACTGTCTTCTGAATCAAAGTTGCAGGTGAGTGCATCTGATTGGCTGAGCTTAGGAAAAACACTTGTGCCCAAGCTGTGAGGGAGGCTGGGAAAGTATGTGGGTTTCCACCTCTGGGATGTGGGAACCTAACGTGGGAATTCCTCAAATATAAGAGAGTTGTTCAAAAGATGCTGGACAGAGCAAATGTCCACTATGGTCTTAGTTTGGGTTCCCTTGAAAGCAGGCCCTGAAACAAGGGCTTGGTAGCTTATTTGAGAGATGATCCCAGGAAGTAGGGATGAGGGAGTTGTGTGAGTGAAATAGGGAAGCAGGAATAAGCGATCAAATGTACTTTATTGAGCTAGTTGTCCCGGTGGTCAACTGGGGCTCGATGTGTAGAATACATTTTAGAAATGTCTCCCCATTTTTGGGGGACACAGGAGCATTTATATACTCTCATTATCCATTTGTTGAGAGTTTTCTCTGGGACAATAACTTCATCCCCCACCCCAAGTGTGCTTCTGGACTGCTCTGTGTGAGAAAACAACCTTGAAAAAGCTTTAGCAAAAGTCCTGAGGCAAAAAAAGAAAAGTTGAGAGACATGGAAGATCATGAGGTAGGACACTAGGATGCTTGTAGTCTGCATGGTAACTGTCCACACAGCTGCAGTGAAAATCAGAGGTGGGTTGAGGGGACCCATCTCCTTTCAGTTAATTCTATATATCATTAGCTGATGAAAGTGCTGCTGTAGTCATACTATCCTTCTGTTCAAAAACTTGCAAAACTCATGCCTGACATTCAAAGTCCTCTTAGGCGTGGCCCCACAGACCTTTCTAGCCTTCTCTCCTGTGGCCAGTATATGAAAGTATAGCATGGTGCTCCTAGAATTTGGTGATATTTCTGAAGCAACTCAGAAAAGCAGAAGTGTTGCTGAAATCTGATCAAAAGGCTGGTGTCAAATAAGAGTATCTGGCTTTTGGAGGGTGACAACCGAGTCTGCAGATGCTGCCCCAGGAGAGGGAACTTTCCTATTCCCTCTTCTTCTACTTCCTGTTGCAACCAATAATGTCTCTTCCTACTGTTAAAAAAAAGGGTATCTGCCAGGGATACACGAGTTCAGTACACTTCAATGAGACCACCCAGAGGAGACCATCCCACACACTCTCCTTCTCTGGAAGAATAAACTGAACTCTGGATGACTTAAGTGGGAAAAGATTTCACAAAAAGATTTTGGGTGGCTCATAGTGTTGCCAGGATGGCTGGAACCTAGCTCAGATATTAGCTGATATGGCCAAAACTTTGCTAAAAATCACATCTTAATGTGACACTCCTGCTTTCAGTGAACACTGGAGGCCACAGCTTGTGTCACCACACCAGTGGAGGTGGACAATGGATGCTATCCCCTCTGCCCTGGAATCCTGATGTGGCTCCCATTGCTGTCAATGCTGTTGCCACCATCACCAAGATGGATTCTCCATTGTCCCTGCTTTTATATTTTGTTCAGCTCCCAACTTTAGTCTGGGAAGAGTGTGTGCAATTGTTGGAGTAATATCAGACTGGCAAGGAACGTGAAATAGTAAGTGTAGTAAGACATTATCTAACTTGAGGCATCTTTTTCCCATGACCAAACTTCTTGCTTTCAAAAAAATAAATTGCACAACTTGGTCTGCATACTACCAGATGATCTCTAAGGTCCTTTTTGCCTCTGAGAGTCTGTGATTTGCTCATTTTCTATGGCTAACTACATTTTCAGTGTGGGATTTATTCTGCAGGGGCAAGGCTATTACAAAAAATATGGACATGTTTCTTGGCTCATTTACTTCTCAATTTTATGCTACCAATTTTTGTTTCAAACTAGAATGGAAGGGCAGAATCCACATTTCTTGAGAGCAGCAGACTGCATTAACTTAATGTCTTTGTATTTTGAGACAACCAAAGGGCTGTGTCAAAGCTATTTAGTTGTTTTTACTCCCATAATTATGCTGGTCTTAGAAAGGTGGGTGTGATTTCTCAGGCACTCTATTACAGTTGGGAATACGAAGCTGCTTTTCAAAATTGCTAAAAGCACCTCAGTGCATCTGCAGTATGATAATACTAATCCTAGCCTGGCATAAATGCTAGTTTTATGGCTGCACACGCAGTAAAAAGTATATTTTAGCCTGAAGAAAATGCCAGTGTTCAGATAGTTTTGACTTTATTTTGTCTGTTGGTCTGTAATAATCATGTTTAATTTTGACACTTAGTTAGACATATGAAACCTAAATGCTTTGTTACGGTAAAAGAACTTGGAGCTGAACTAAAGTTTCAGTAATTTGTTGAAGAATTGTGTAATCTACTGGGGAAAATGTACTCCTGTACACATTGTCACTTAATTATATCAAAATGTAAAAATCATTGGTCATATTTCTATTAGGTTTTAAATGGAAGATAAAGTAATAGAATTGTGAAATCTTAGATTTGGTAAGAATCATTAATATTCACTTTGTCCTGTGTTTTATTGAATTATTTTTAGGTATTCTGTGAAAAAAAGGGTGGTTCTGAGGTCAAAGAAGTATAAGGAATGCTGCATTCTATGCCTCTTGTGTGGAGATTCCTAACATATGTTAATACTTTAAAGGCACCTAGAAGTCCCGCAGTAAAGAAACCTGTTTACTTTTGTAGCATGCTTCTTAAATTGACCACAAAACTTGTCTTTTGTTTATTTATTTATTTTTTACAAAAACCTGTTGACATATGAGATAATCAAAGGTTCCATTCAGTTTGGAAAACACATCTCTCATAACCTCCTATCCCATTCATAACATCCTTGCCAGACATTTGGTCATCCAGACTTTGTTTGATGGTTACCTTGGCAAATTCAAAAACAGCATTAAAAAAATAGACCGTGGTACTGAGATGAGCAACACACTGACTCTCATTATTTCATCGGGACCTTCAAAGAGCAAACTCACCTAAACTATGAAGTTACAAAAGAATGACTTGAAGAGTTAAAACAAAGTTAGCAGTTAATCAATGTAACTTTCATCAAACTATCTTACAGTCAAACCTTAGACTGTCTAGAGGAATTCTTAATTATTGAGTGCTGTCCTCAAAATGTCATCTCATATTCTTTGGTTTTAATTTTACTTTCTTTTGGTATTACTACTGCATTGTACTTAGTTACAGTTGCTACATATCACCGATGTGCTATAATTTTGTGGTTCCAGTGCCAAAATAGAAACTTTCTATATGAATTGAAAGGTATTTTCACAAATGTGTAGCCATAGCATGATGTTTACCATCCCTTGTCAAATTCGAGAGTGGAAGGTATGGTGCTATTGTATTATTTTTGCTTTGGAGCCAATTCCTCTCCCCAGTTCTGGGATACGGCTCTGGCCTGGCCAGTCAATGCAATCCTTTCCCTTGACCACAATGATTGATTCAGGGATGAGCACGTAACCCAAGGTAAACCAATGAAACTCATTTCTGGAACTCTGCATTAGGAGTCAGTTCTCCATTGGTCTCTAGCATTACTGCAAGCCTTACAACTGAGGCATCAAATGCTCTTTGTTGAAGATTATCTTTTCGAGGAGGTTCGTGTATCAACAACCTTGAAAGATTGTGATATTATCTCCCTCCAGGCCAAAAAGACAGGTATGCTTACTGTCCAGTGTAATGAAGATAATTTCTCTCTCTAGATCAAGGAGCAGGCATGCTTTCTGCCCATTATTAAAGTGTCAGGTTCATTGAACTTAAGGCTCCTCTCCTGTAATGCAATCTGTTGCGTGTAGAGGTGTCACCTGGCTCGCTGTATATTGCCCTGTGGGAATTGGATCTTGGGGAACCAGCACAACACTGGTTAGCAGATACTCTAGCTACTGCTATTGTTGTAAGAAACTGTCCTTCATTTCTGACCTAGGAGTCTCATATCTTCATGTAGCATTCACGAAACATGGACAAATGTAAAATCCCAGATCCTTCACAGTTCTTGACACTTTGGCTGTAACGCTTAGTTGTTTTTCTGCTGAAGTTTCTGAGGAGATAGGGGTGTAAACTTGAACCTGCTCACAGCCATCTTGTCACCACAAGAGAAGAGCTTGTCTGTCTTGGAATGAAACCAATACCGAGGAAAGAGAACGATAGACACAGGGAGTGGGAATGAGGTGGGGGTGGGAGAACCGCTGTCACAGCTGCTTCTTGTTAATTACCTAGTATGTCCCAGGCAGTGTTAGGCACTGTTTGTACTTTTATCATCCAATTCTTCTGCAACCTTAACAAGTTGGTATTTTATCCCCATTTTACAGGAAAGGCAGCTGAGTATCAACAGTTAGGCTCTTCTTAAATGTGGGCAGTAAAGAGAAAGAAATACAAATACCATTCTCTTTCCCTTTTATTTAGCTCTTTCCTATTAAGGCCTAAATAGAAAATATTAAATAATATAAACATAAAATAATTTTACAGTATTAAAATTTTTGAAGGCATAATTTATATACAATACAAAGCACAGATCTCTAGTGTAGTTTGATGAGTTTTGACAAGTGTGTGCACCGTTAACCACCCCATCAACATCTGGAAGTTGTTAAAATACTAAAATATTAAACAGTGTAAACATGAAATAATTTTCCAGTAATTATTTTTAAATACACTGAACAGTAACTTCAAAAGAAAAAAATGTAGGCTCAAATGGTACGTTTTTTTCTTATAGTAAACTGCAAGTATCATACACCCCACTTAAACCTATGCTTTCCCCATCCCTTAGGCTTAGAAGTGCAAAGACCTTAGACAATTTCTTTACCTTTGTGGGCCTCACTTGCCTTGTCTATAAAATGAAGATTCATAAGAGCACCCACATCATAGGCTTGTGGTGATTAAATGAGTCGCTACATCTAAAGTGTTTAGAACAGTACTTTGCACACAGCAAGGCTTTGATACGTGACAGGTATCACTACTAATGCTGCTGCTGTTTTTATTTGAGGGTATGAGAGGGAGTGAAGTGAGGAAGGAGGGAAGAAGAAGCATAGCTAAGCCTTCAGAGACTATCTCCCCCTTTCCAGCTTCCTTTTGTCCCTTTTAAAATTCTCATTCCAAAGAGAAAAATGGACAGAAAAGAATACAATTTTTTCCAACCTTTTGATAATTTCCCTCAGATCAGCTGCTTAGGTTCCAGGTTCTAGATTTCACTTTATTGATATTCATAACTTTGGTATGCTCTTCAATTTATTATCCTTTCAGATACCAACTTTTTTTTTTAAAAAAGGAGGCCTTACCTCTTCTCTGTTCCTGATTTCTGTACCACTCGAACTCTTTAGCAAAAAAGTACATCTCACTAAGCTTAAACAACTTGAAACAGATACTTCTTTAGACCTACTTTAAAAAAAAAACAAAAAACAATTGACCTCTAAAATATACAAGTGCATATTTTCTCACTTAATTGATTTTTAAATAGTTTGTTTTGATACCAATCTTATTAGCAGCCACTGATTCAAATGTGACCCTTGCTCACCCTAGTCTTGTCTTGGCATCACACCCCTTGGGCTTGGCTTCTTTCCCTCCCTTGGCTTTGGACTTTTTTCAGTTCTCTAAGGTACAGAGGGCAGGGGCAGGTCTGGGGAGAGCTGGTAGAGGGACATTTCTGCTGTTCACTCTCATTGCCTGCTGTTCTGTTTCCTGAAAAGATGCTCATTTTTGCTTGTTTACAAGTGGGACAACAGAGCTCTTATTCTCCTATTGATGCCAGTTTCGTTCTACAAGGGATTTGAGATGACTGCTTCCTTAATGCTGCTGCAGACAAGCTGAGAACAATGGAACTCTGGGCTGGGACTAGTCTTTCTTATCTAGTGATGGATATATGTCAAAAATAAGAATAAAACCAAAAATGGCCAATGGTATCATTAACACTAATAACATAGCTTGGCAGTGCTGACAGTTTTTCATCTCAGGCTCACTTTTATACTCTTAAAAATAATCGAGAGCTATTGTTTTGTGTGTTATATAACTATGAAAATAGTTTTGACCTTGCGGACCCCCTGAAAGGGTTTTGGGGAGACTCATGGATCCCTGAACTCCACTTTGAGAACTGTGGACAGAGATGAACTTATTTTTAAAATGAATTCAGGCAGTTAAAAGTCATGGAGGAACTAAGGGATGATAAAGACAAAGCCAGATTCTGTATAATTAAGGAGGAAATGAGTTTTTTTCTTTCTAGGTGACTCTGAGAAATAAGATTTTGAGTAAGTCAAGTATAGGGAAAACTAGGGCAGTCCTGTCCATTGCAGAGCTTTCTGCAATGGTGGAGATGTTTATATTTGCTCTGTCCAATACTGTAGCCACTGGCCACATGTGGCTATTAAGCACTTGAAATGTGGAAAATGAGATTAAAGAATAAAATTTTTAAAGTTATTATTTAACTAATTTAAATGTAAACTGAAATAGACACATGTGGCCAGTGGCTACCATATTGGGTGACAGAGTTCTAGACACGGGAACTGCCTGAAGGAAGCCACCCTATCAAAGGAGCAAGAAATCTTCCTATTGGTAGCCAGGCACGGTGGCTCACGTCTGTAATCCCAGCACTTTGAGGGGCCAAGGCGGGTGGATCACGAGGTCAGGAGATCGAGACCATCCTCGCTAACATGGTGAAACCCTGTCTCTACTAAAAAATAGAAAAAATTAGCCAGGCGTGGTGGCGGGCACCTGTAGTCCCAGCTACTCGGGAGGCTGAGGCAGGAGAATGGCGTGAACCTGGGAGGCGGGGCTTGCAGTGAGCCAAGATCGCGCCACTGCACTCCAGCCTGGGCGACAGAGTGAGATTCTGTTTCAAAAAAAAAAAAAAAAAAAAGAAATCTTCCCATTGGAGACATGCCACCCTATGTAGAACGAAGCCTCCATTCCCACATGACCCCAAGGACAGAGTCTAGGAGATAAAATTGAGGTTATAGATGGCGTTTCTGGGTGGCTGCTACCACTCTCTATTTTATAAAGGAGTTGGTAATTGTTGGAACCAAATGGTCATTTCTTATTGACGATTGTTACACAATACTGTAATTTCTCAAGGTGTGTAGTACTGCCATAATTGCATGCACAATGTCATTTATGATGATTTGGCTTTGTCAGGGATACCAGGATTAGGGCATCCAGAAGGTGGTTGTTCCCATTCTCAAGGTAGTGGCCCTGGTCTGTATTTGGATGAGGCATGTCTCCTGCCTCACCCTACTCCCAAAATTGTTCTTGGTGAGATGTGTAAGGGAGAAAAAGAGGTAGTATATGTGACAGCCCTGGTACAATTTCTTGAACAAACTAGGGGCTCAATAAATGTTAGTTTCATTGTTTCTTGGGGACAAGGAGCCTGGAAAGCAGGAGGTGGAGATGACGTTGGTGAACTGACTGCTGTGGAAGTTATTGGGCTGTGAAAAGCCCAAACCTGAGGTCCTCATTCTGGATACCAAGCTGGGGTGCTCCCAGGACAAGGAGTTATGTATGCATTACTCTAGGGCATGTGCCTGTGAATGGGGCCTCAGTTTCCTCATCTATAAAGTAGAAGGCTTGTAGGAGATCAGTGACCCATCCTCACCCAGTTCTGAGAGCAGCTTCTCTGTACCACAGTGCTACTATGCCATGAGAGCTATTGAACTAGGTGATCTGTATAACTTATTCTAGAAAAGAATAAAGGTAGTACGTGGATTGTTGGCTAGGAACTTCAGCAGTTCCTTCACTGTTTGAACACATGTAAAGCCCTCCATGTGGTCTTACAAACAATTAAAATGAGTTGGACAATTACCCTATGGTTTTAATTGGTATAGTCAGCCAATAAGGGTAATTCATAAAAAGTCTTGCTTTTTCTTTGTCTATGTAATAATTGCCTCTAATCTAGGTCTGACAGAATAAGGAAATGCACTGGAGTGTCAGCAACAGGAACAGAGAGGAAGCAGTACATTGAGAAAGGAATTTGAAGGAAATTAAGAAGGTACTAAGATTGGCTACAGAGGTAAAGGAGAAGCAAGAGGAAAAGATGATGTAGGACAGTGGTTCTCAAAGTATGGTTGATCCCAGGACCAGCAGCATAGTATCATCTGGGAACTTGCTAGAGATGCAAATTATCAAGCCCCTCCATTTCTCTTCCCCTCCCCTCTTCCACTTACTGAATCAGAAACTCTGGGGCAGGTGCCCTTGTCTTAAGAAGCTCTCCACGTGATTATGATATGCACCGAAGGTTGAGGACCCCTGGCACAGTGGATGCTGCTGGTACCCTACCCAAATACCCCAGGCTATGCATCCATCCCCCGGCTGCTGTGAATACTGGTTGGCTGTTAATATGATTTGGCTGCATCCCTACCCAAATCTTATCTTGAATTGTAGCTCCCATAATTTCCACGTGTTATGGGAGGAAACTTGTGGGAGATAATTGAATCATGGGGGCAGTTTCCCCCATACTATTCTCGTGGTAGTGAATACGCCTCACGAGATCTGATGGTTTTATAAGGGGAAACCCCTTTCCCTTGGCTCTCATTCTCTCTAGTCTGCTGCCATGTAAGATGTGCCTTTGGCCTTCCACCATGATTGTGAAGCCTCCCTAGCCACGTGGAACTGTGAATCCATCAAACTTCTTTTTTTTTTTTTTTTTTTTTTTTTACCACAGAAAGAGGTTTATTGGACTTACAGTTCCACATGGATAGCTTCTTTTTCCTTATAAATTACCCAGTCTTGAGTATGTCTTTATCAGCAGCATGAAAATGAACTAATACAGCTGTATTAGTCAAGGTTCTTTAGAGAAATAGAAATTTATTATAAGGAATTGGCTCATACAATTATGGAGGCTGAGAGGTCCCATGATCTGCCTTTTGTAGAGACCCAGGAAAGTCAGTGTGGTTTGAAGCCTTGACAGCCAGAGAGCCAATGGTGTAGACTTCAGTCTGAGTCTAACGGCCTAAGAACTGGGAGTGCTGAGGGCAGGAGAAGATTGATGCTTCAGTGCAAGCCAACAGGCAAAGAGTGAAATTAACCTTCCTCCACTCTTTTGTTCTATTCAGGCCCTCAGTGGATTGGGTGATGGCCACCCACATTGGGGAGGGCCATCTGCTTTACTCACTTTACCAGTCAAATACTAATTTCTTCTGGAAACACCCCCACAGACACACCCAGAAATAATGCTTAACCAGATATCTGGGCATCCCTGGCCCCATCAAGTTGACACATAAACTTAACCTTCACGGTTGCTAACCGTTCATAGCTGCCCCCTGTCTCAGGAGACTTCCCCCTAGCTGAACAGGAGCTACAGAATCTGAGAGGTTAAAGCCCACTTCCCCCTACTCTGGGGCCTAGAGTCTGACATTGGGTTACGTAAAGCTGGCCTTTTAGTCTTGAGGAGAGAGTTTGTGGTGATCCTAAGCCCCTGTGTGGTTCCACCCAAGGCTGGACTTTACCTGACACCGTATCCTTGCTTGACGCTTTCCCTGCTCTATTCTGCTTCCTCCACTCCATAACTCCAGAACAGGTTTCTCCTGAGTGCATTCCTTCAGTCAGTTACAAGCATCCAAATCCCAGTCTCAGGCTCTGCTTCTAGGCAAAGCGGATGGCTCTAACATCGGGGAAGCTAAACATAGGCTCCCAAGGATGGAATAAGTATGTAGAAAATACATGACTCATGATGGCTTGATCTGACCTGGAGTTTTTATAAAATTATTATTATTTTTCAAATAGTAATACATTTACATGGTTCAAAAATCAAAAAGTAGAAAATAAGATGTGGTGAAAAATCTCTCTCCTAACCCATTCCTCTATCATCTCCCCATTTACCTCCCTGCATAAGCCACTGCAGTTGTTAATTGCTAATATATCATTCCAGGGATTTCAAAAATGCATAGACAAATAGATACAGATTTATATTGTTTCCCCATCCCCTTTACACAAATGATAGATTTTTATATCCCGTGTTCTGCACCTTGATTCCCCTTCCCCTTACATTATATTTTGGAGGACTTTGCACGTATATACATAGAGAGCACCCTCATGTATTTTTTTTTTTTTTTACAGCTGCACAGGATTCCAGTGTAGAGAAACACCATAGATTTTGTAACCGGTTCCCCCATTCGTGGCCATTTAGGTTATTGTCAATCTTTTGTTTCAATCCTACTTTTGAAAACTACTGGACCACATAAAGTTGCCTATATAAGTGTGATTCTCCACAGGGTGGATGTTTTACATCATTACTAGTCAGGTGTTCAAGGGGGACATGAACTCTTTCATAGGGGGCCATGTTAAAGTCTAAAGGTTGTATTATTTGGGAATCTCCCATTTAGGAAAGCTTGATGTCTGAAATGATGTGTGAAAAAAAGCACATAAGTTAGGTGATAATTTTATTTTTAAAATGCTTTATTTAATAAGCTTACCACAGTGTTCTTTTAGATGGAGAATTTCTTGGTCTTAAAAATATGATTTAATGGTACAAAAATCTAAATTACCTTCATCTTTGCAGGAATACATTATTGTATTTAAGCAAGCTCCTTCTGTATTGTTTTATATTTATCACCTACTGTATATGGACTTTGCGAGGCCTGTTTAAGCAGTACTATTATTGTTATTTTGAGACAGGGTCTCACTCTGTCACCTACGCTGAAGTGCAGTGGTGTGATCATAGCTCACTGAAAGCATTAATATTAATACTGTGTTAAAATTTTGTTATAGTGAGTGGTCATTTGTTAGGGTTTGGCAATATTATTGTTGAATAAACTTTCTTGGTCAAAATTGTACTTATTTTTATGAAATCCAATCTGGAATGATCCTTTGGGGTCTTGAAAGATGTAATTCACGTCTTAGAACCTGGCTTTGGAAAAATATTTTGGCTTGGCATAGTAGATATTTTGTTTTTAATCTGACAAAGCTTTTCAACTCTCTTTACTAGTTTTCTTTTCAATTTGTTGGAATCCTTTAACTAAAAGAATAATGAATTTTTTTTTCTAAGAAGGCAGGAGGTACTCTGAATATTTTAAAAATCCATTTCCTAGAAATGAAAATTTTTGGTTTTCCTATTGCTGAGGATAGCGCAATTAAATTAGAGACACTCTTGTGACATTATGAGTAGTTTTCTGAATTTTTCCTTCCCTTTTTGATATGTCAGAACTGTAAAGCATAAATTATATTTTCAGATTCAAAATTTGTTGTTTTAGTTCACTTCAAGTAACACCTTGCTGTTAATTTCTACCAATTCCTACTCAAACAGATTGCAAATTGTTTAGAATTGTTACCAGTACAAATTGTTTAGAATTGTTTCCACAGAGTAGGGAGGTTGTAAAATATTAATTGAGTGGAAGAATTTGATCTTTGCAGATTAGTAGGTCTTTGTTATCTCGGAAAGCGGGATTTTAAAAAATCCTCAACCTTACATATTATCCCCTGAAAATGCCAAACAAAAATAGTAGTTGCAGCTGCTTTAGTATATGCAAGTAAACATTTGTTCAGGTGAGAAAGGAATGTGTTATCTAAGGCAAGTGGGAGACCGCTATCACTTGACAGGGGAGGAATTTTAACTGAAGGGGCACTTTCTAAATTTCCAGATGAGCCCACAGAAATGACAGACATTGAAGACTCACAGACTTTTGTGAACAGAATTTTTGTGGCAAAACATGGAAAACAGAGAAAGCATGTCATGTTTTATCCATGTGCTCGGTTGTGCCAATATTGGCTGAATGTTGCACAACAGCCCGGTAGCTGCACTTACCGCAGCTGTCGTTTAAGGAATGTGGCAGATTTGCTAGACTTAAAAATTGTTCCAGCAAAAATTCCATTTTTACTTTAGGAATTTTACTTAGGAATTGGGGAGAAAGCTCAGAAAAAATGCAGAGTTGGATGCTTGCTGCCATTTACTTGTCCAGTCTCATCTGTCTTCCCTGATATTTGGGCTAGGGGCAGGCACAGCTGGGGTGGAGTCTCAATGGGCTGGACAGGGTTGGGGAGAGGGAGAAACTGTCTTTTATCCAGGGCGATAGTGTGTGAAGCTGCTGGGCAAATAACAAGAATCAACTTGGTTGGAGTTGGGGAGTAAGCTGCTCACCCCAAAACAAGGCAAAGTCCAGAAACAAGTGCCTTGAAAGGACTTCTGAAGCCAGGGGCAAAAAAAAAAAAAAAAAAAAAGCCTGCAAGGATTTTGAAGCCCGGTGCTTTCTTTATGCAGTTTCTCTGCAAGCTCTCATGGGCACTGCTGCATCTGAGTCTCCTTTCTCTCCCGTTCTTCCAAGCTCCCTTTCACCAGTTGACCTGGTGTGGAACTCTGAAAATCTAAGAGCTCACCCATCTGGAATGTTAAGAGGCAGCATCTAGATAAAAGGGACTTGGATTACACAAGAGAAACAGGGCTGCTTTTGCCTTGCCATTTTTTCTTTCTATCTATTTGGGTTTTAAAAATTTGTTATAAAATATGCATAACATAAAATTTACCACTTACATGTTTGAGTGTTCAGTCCAGCGCACACTCAAATACAGTTAAATACATTCCCACTCATGTGCACCCACCACTGTGCATCCATCTCCAGAGAGAGCTTTGTCACCTTCCCAAACAGAAACTCTGTACCCATTAAACACCAACTCCCACTTCCCCACTTCCCTGCTTCCCCCAGGTTCTGGCAACCACTCTTCTACTTTCTTCTCTGATGAACCTGATTGTCCTAGGTGCCTCATATACGCAGTTTCATCATTGTTGTGTGGGCATAAAAATCCCTCCTAGCGCTGTTTGCTGTGCACTTGTTGACTGAGGGCTTACATCTAAATGCAGACAGCACCGATGGGGGCAGATACGAGGGTGAGGGTGTCTGTATAGTTGAGCAAATGCTGAGCAGGAACACACAGCACGTTAACAATATGTACACCCACATGCATGCTGCTGGGAATGAGTGAAGAGGAAGCTGCCATGTTAGAGTGGAGTTTGAGCCGGAGAGTCTCTGTATTTGTTACTCACTGGTAGACGGAGGAAGCTGAATTCTAAAAGCCGTTTAATGAAGGAATGGTGAGGGCTGGGCAAACATGATTAGTCACAGAGCTCCAGGCCTAGGTTATTTATTCTCTGGAGAAGCCCAGGGCTTGTGAGTGGGATGAATTGCTGACTGGCAAGCTGAGTAAATTTGACCAAGAGGCCTAAACTGAGGGGGAAACTGGTCTCTTTATGAGCTCTATTGACACTGAATAGAAATATGGGCTCCATTCCAATTTGTTTCCTAGCAAAATAAATACATAAATATCAAGAGAACTTCCTTGTTTTCAGAAAGAGGAAAGAGTTGAAGTTATTGTAAGTATAAAAGGCAAATGAAAAGGAGATGAGTGGTTTTGAGGATACGATAAAAATATCTCGGTAGGCAGTTACACGTAAGTGTAAGAGGATACTCTGAAATCTTTCCTGGCTGCGAGAGCGAGAGGAGTGGATTACAGCACCCAGCAAGGTTGTGGGTGTGATTATATTCGCGGGTATGCTGGACTTGGACACCGGACCAAGTAACAGCATAAACCTTTGAAATAACGTGTTTGTTTTTGCCAAAATAACAACACGCTCATCTCTCCTAAAATGTCAACATTGCGTTAAAGTCTAGATCCAAATATGCATGGAAATATTTATTGAGTGAATGAGCGAACAATATATGTAATTTAGAACTATGAAGAGTTGCCGGTTTAAAGAAATCCTATGCATTTTAAGATACCTAGACAAATGCCCTGTTCCTGACACTGTTTAGCTCTCACATCTTACCACTGCATTTGCTTTAATCAGGGATCTTAAGACTATCTTGTGGGCTCCTTCTTGGTAGGAGCTAAATTGTTACAACCAATATTTCACGCTTTTCAAGCAGATAATAGTCTGCCCACAGGCAGTGTGTATCTGTTATTACATATAACAAACCAAACATTGAAAAGTTAACTGATAGATCCTTTCACACTTTTAATTTCTTATAGCAGTTTTGATCACTTATCTATTTAATATTTTCATGTCCTGATAATACATGGTTATTGTAAAAAATTTAGGAAATATAACCATAATGAAAATATGAAAATTACTGGTAGTCCACTGTCAGAGATGAATATGATTATATTATGATGTATTTTCTCTAATCTAATTATATATACCTATAGATCCTTTTCATTTGATGTTTCTTCCTGCACATTTTCTTAGCCATTCAAAAATTTTCACACACGGTTATCATGATGGCTGCATCATTTCATCACATGGCCTGTACCACAGTTTCTTTAAGTGTTCCCCTGGTGTCAGACATTTAGATTCTGTCAAGTTTTTGTTCTCAGAAATGACTCTTAGATGAACATTCACTTATGACAATCTTACATTTTTTTTCCTCAGGCTGGAATCCCTAGGAGTGGGCATAAACAGTTTTTAAAGTTCTTAGAACATTTTCTTACATTCCTTTTTCTCAAAGTTGTACCAATTACATTCTTGCCAAGTGGATATTAAGATGCCTGCTACTATTATCCTTAAAACAAAGTCAGCACAAGAATTTAAAAACAGGCTGGACATGGTGGTGTGTGCCTGTAGTCCCAGCTACTCAGGAGGCTGAGGTGGGAGGATCTCTTGAGCCCAGGAAGTTGAGGCTACAGTGAGCCATGATCACATCACTGCATTCCAGACGGGGCAACAGAGTGAGACACCAGTCTCAAAAATAAATAAATAAATAAATAAATTAAATAAATAAATACATAAATAAATATAAAAAGAATTTAAAAAAACATTTTTACTTTGGCAGGTGTAAAATGATTATCTCAGAGCTATTTGCATTTCTTTGATTGTTAATTAAGCTAAAAAATTCAATATGTTAATTGGTTATTTTTGTTTCTCCTGAAAATTGTTTGTTCATGTCCTTTGACCACTATTTTTCTATTTGTTTGCCTGTTTTATGATTGATAAGGATTTTTTGATACTAAAAATATAGTTCTTTGTCATTAGTAGTAACCAATAAGAAATCCAATAGGAAAAAAGATGTTTGTAATAACAATATAAACTATGAAGTTCCTGAAAAGATTATAAGGAGAAAAGTTTCAAACTTTATTGAAGAACCTGATCAATGGAAAGCTGGTTCCGTTTACACTTGGGAGGCTTAATATTTTCTAGATGTCAGTTCCCCCTAGGGTAAGTTATAAATTAAGTGTAGTTAAAACACAATACATGTATAGGATTTTGGGGAAACTCAAAAGCAAATTGACTCTAAAGTTAATATGAAACAATGAAGTACACAAAAATCTTTAACAATTTTGAAAAAGAGGAGCAAAACGTGGTGGGATAGGGGAGTGAGACCCCTTCTATTCGATATCAAGACATAGTGCAAGATTACAGCAATTTGAAAAGATGGATTCACACAGAAATAGAAAAACTATTCTATGAACCAGAATAGAGAGTACCCTTAAAAGAGAGCCATTGATATGTAACATGACTTGTTTCACAAATCAAATGGGAAAAGAACGACTATATTCAAAAAGTGGTGTTGGGACAATGGGCTCTTCATATGGAAAAAAGTTGAAATGACATCATATCTCAAAATAAATTCTGCTAAAGTTCTAAAGGTTGAAACAACAACAACAACAACAACAGCAGCAGCAGCAGCAATAACAAAACAAACGATGTTCTAAAAGAGAAGAATATATAGATCTTGATGACCTAGCATATGCAGCTATTATGTCTTGCCTGGACACTGCAGTACCCTTCCAGTGAATCTCCCTGCCTTCTTTCATGCCTCCCTTCATCTCTTCTCTGCCCTGCAGAACACAGTGACTCTTCTACCTTGCACATAAGATAAGGTCTCTTTTCTGCCTCTTTACAGTGGCCCACAGATGTCCCTTGCCGTGCGTACCTCTCTCACTTTGTTTCCTACCACTTGGCCCTGCTCACTGACTTGCAGCCCCAGTGGCCTTCTTGTTGATTGCTCCTCAAACACTTCAGACATCTTTGCCATCTCAGAGCCTCTTCTTTGGCTTTTCCCTCTGCCTGTAATGCTCTTGTCCCTGATATGTGCGTGGTTTATTCTCTTACTCCATCTAGGTCTCTGCTCAGAGTGGCATCCCCTGACCGCCCTAGGTAAAGTTCCTCTCTATCCACTTACCCTTGTTTACTTTTCTTCATAGCTTCTTCACTCCTAGACAGTCAATTATATATTTATTTAAGCTCCACAAGGGCAGGGGCTTTGTCTGTCTTATATATTATTGTAAGTAATAGTAGAACAAATAACAAAGTAGACACTCAGTAAACATTTTTTCAATGAATTAATGAGTGATCTTGGGTTAGCTTCCTTCCTTTCTTTATTCCTTCCTTTCCTCCCTCTCTCTCTTCCTGTCTCTCTCTCTACTCCTCTTCCCTTCTTTCTTTCAATAAGACATAGAAAGTGCAAACATAAAAGAAAAAATGGTAAATTTGTGTATTAAAATATAAATAATTTGTTTGGCACATGATATCACAAACATGTTAAAAGCCATATAATGAGCAGGAGAAGTATTCAAAATATATATAACTGACAAAGATTAGTATCTAGAACAGGGGTTCCCAACCCCTGGGCTATGGACTGGTATCAGTCCATGACCTGTTGGGAACTGGGCTGCAAAGCAGGAGGTGAGTGGTGGGTGAGCAAAGCTTCATCTGTATCTACAGCTGTTCCCCATCGCTCACATTACTGCCTGAGCTCTGCCTCCTGCCAGATAAGCTGCATTAGATTCTCATAGGAGCGTGAATCTATGCTCAGTTCACAAGTGTTCACGCTATATATATATATATATATATATCATGAACTGCGTATGCGAGGGATCTAGGTTGTGTGCTCCTTGTGAGAATCTAATGCCTAATGATCTGTCACTGTCTCCCACCACCCTCACATGGGACCATCTGGTTGCAGAGAAACTGCAAGTTTTCCTGGAGTTCAGGGCTCCTACTGATTCTACATTATGATGAGTTGTATAATTATTTCATTATATATTTCAATGTAATAATAATAGAAATAAAATGCACAATAAATGTAATGCACTTGAATCATCCTGAAACCATCCTCCCTGCCCCCTCCCTTCCACCCCTGGTCTGTGGAAAAATTGTCTTCCATAAAACCAGTCCCTAGTGCCAAAAACGTTGGGGACCATTGATCAAGAATATGCCAAGAACTCTTATAAATCAATAAGCAAGAGACAAATAGTGCAATAGTAATGAATAAAATATATGGCTAGACGATTCAACAGAGGAGGAATCTGAATGGCAGACAGACATGTGAAAAGATGTTTAACCTCATTATCAGGAAAGTACAACTTAAAACAACAGTGAGATACTGTTTTCCATCTTTGTGAATGGCAAGAAAGAAGTTGAAACATATCAGGTGTTTGCAAGGACAAGGGGAAATGAAACTTCCATACATTGCTTTTGGAAGTATATGTGGTGTTTTGGTTACTTGGAGGCAGGTAACAGAGGATTCAGTCAAACTAGCTCACATGATAAGAAAATGTATTGTCTTACATTAGTCCTGAGGCAGGACAGGTTCCAGGACTGATTCATTTGGTGACTTGATAATAGCTAAAAAGAACTCAAGTTCTCTTTATCTTTCCCTTTAGCCATCTTTAATGTTGGTTTCAGTCTCAGCTGGTGTATTAGTTTGCTAGGGTTGCCATAATGAAGTACCATAGATCTGGTGGCTTAAACAACAGAAATCTATTTTCTCACACCTCTGGAGGCTGGAAGTCTGAGATCAAGGCGTGGGCATGGGGGTTGGTTTCCTCTGAGGCCTCTCTCCTTGTCTTGTGGATGGCCACACTCTGCTTCTTCACATGGCGGCCCCTCTATGCAAGCACATCCCTGATGTCTCTCTTTGCGTACTATCTTTCTCTTCTTATAAAGATACCAGTGATATTGGATTAGAGCCCACCCTAAAAGCCTCATTTTTTTTTTAAGAGCCTGAATTGCCCAGACTCTGTTGCCCAGGCTGGAATGCAGTGGCACAATCACAGCTTACTGCAGCCTTGAACTCCTGGGCTTAAACGATTCTCTCACCTCAGCTTCCCACGTAGCTGGAACTATGGGCATGCACCACCACACCCAGCTAACTTTTAGTATTTTTTGTAGAGACAGGGTCTCACTATCTTGCCCAGGCTGGTCTCAAACTCCTGGGCTTAAGGGATCCTCCCACCTTGGCCTCCCAAAGTGCAGGGATTACAGACGTGAGCCACCACATCCAGCCAACGTTTGAACTTAATCACCTCTTTAAAGGTTCTATCTCCAAGGCCTCCACAAGTTGAAGAACTGAGGGTTAGGGCTTCAATATAGAAATTTTGAGGGGACATAATTCCATTCATAATGATGGGTAACAGGGCCACGGAAGTTCTAGATGTGACATCTAGGCAGTTCAACATTCAGACTAATTTGCAATTTACATTCAGAAGCTATAGGTCTCGCCCTTAGGATCTAAGAAACATTCTCCAAAAGGCCCCTAATCAACTTTTCATGTCTTAATGGCCAGAAATGACTCAGACACCCATTCCTGAAATAAGCACTGGCAAGGAGGATGGAATTTCCATGATGGGCTCAGGGCTCAGACTAATAATATGGGGAGGCACAGATGCTGGGTAATCAGACAAAATGTCCACTTTGGAGAACAATTTATAGCATGTACAAAATAGAAAATGCACATATCATATGAACTTGTAGTTAAATATCCTGTGGTTATTTTTTTCACAGGCATGGGAGGTGGGGAGACATGTACACCAATGTTCATTGCAGTATTTTTGAGGGATCTTTTGAACTATAATTTATAAACAATAAAATTCACCCATTTTAGCTGGACCTTTTGATGAGTTTTGACAAATTTGTATGCTCACATAACTACCACTTCAATCAAGTCATAGAATGTTTCTATCACCCCAAAAGTTCCCTTCTGCCCCATCCCAGTCAATCATCCTCTCTCACAGCCCCCAATCCTACCCTCAGGGAACCACTGGTCTGCCCTGTCACTATAGATTAGGTTTGTCTTTTTTTAGAGTTTCACAGAAATTGAATCATACATTATGCATCTGGTTTCTTTTGCTCAGCATAATGTGATTGAAATTCTTCATGTCTTTGTATGTATCAGTAAGTGATTCTTTTTTATTGATGAGTAGCATTCCACTGTATGGACATATCACAATTTATTTATTCATTCATCTGTTGATGGGCATTTAAGTTGTTTCCAAATTTTGGCTGTTATGAATAAAGTTGCTGTGAACATTGATGTACAAGTCTTTGTATGGACATCTGTATTTACTTTTCTTGGGAAATAGAAATACGCAGGAGTGAAATTGCTGGGTTGTGCCCTAACTGTATGTTCAACGTTTTTAAAAACTGCAAAACTGTTCTCCAAAGTGGTTGTACCATTTTTAATTCTCACCAGTAACATACAGGAGTTCCAGTTGTTCTGCATCATTGTCAACACCTGTTATAGTCTTTTTAATTTTGAATCTGTTCTAATGGATGTGTAATGGTATCTCCACGTGATTTTGATTTGCATCTTCCTAGTGACTAATGATGTGAAGCATCTTTTTGTGTGCTTATTGACCATTTGCATATATTCTTTTATAAAGTGTTCAACTCTTTTGGTGCATTTTAAATTTAGATTGTTCGTCTTATTTTTATTGAATTCTAAGAGTTCTCTATACAACCTGTATACAAGTCTTTTGATATGTATGAAATTTTCTACTAGCTATGGCTTATCTTTTCATTTTCTTCATAGGCTGTTTTGAATAGTAGAAGTTTTAAATTTTGATGGAGTTCAACTTATCAGTTTTTTTTCTTTTATGGTTCATGCTTTTGTGCCCTAAGGAATCTTTGCCATCAAGGTCATGAAGATATTCTTCTGTGTTTTCTTTTAGAAATTTTATAATTTTACCTTTTGCATTTAGGTCTATGATCCATATTGAGTTAAGTTTTTTGAGTGATGTGAGGTAAGAGCTGAGGTTAATCATTTTCCAAGTGGATATCTTGTTCCAGCACTGTTGCTGAAAAGATTATTTCTCCACGTGATTACCTTGGTACTTTTATGGAAAATCAATTGGTCATATATGTGTAGATCTATTCCTGGACACTCTACTCTGTTCCATTGATCTATATGTCTATCACTTCACCAATACCGTTCCGTAGTACTGTTCTTGATTACTGTACCTTTATAGTAAGTCTTGAAATCAGGTAGTATAAGTCCTCTAATTTTGTTCATCTTTAAGTCTAATTTTGTTCATCATAATTCCTTTGTATTTCCATATAAATTTTAGAATTGGTTTGTCAGTTTCTAAAAAAAAGCTTTCTGGGATTTTGATTGTGATTGCATTGAATGTATAGATCAATGTGGAGAGAACTGCATCTTAACAAGATTGAGTCTTCCAATCCATGAGTATGGTATATTTTCCCATTTATTTAGTTCATCTTTAATTTCAGGCATCAGTGTTTTACAGTTTTCAGTGTGCATCTAAATTGCAAGTTTGTTAAATTTATACTTAAGAATTCCATATTTTTGATGCTATTGTAAATGGTAATGTTTTTTAATTTAAATTGCCAATTGTTCATTGCTAGCATATAGAAATATAATTAAATTTTGTATATAGACCTTGTATCCTATGACCTTACTAAACTCATTTATCAGCTCTAATAGCTTTTTCTATAGATTCCTTAGGATTTTCTATACATGTCACCATGTCATCTGCAAATAAATATAGTTTTCTTTTTCCTTGTCAGTCTGTTCTTTTATTCATTTTTCTTGCTTTATTTCACTGGCCAAGACCCTTAGTACAATGTTGAATGCAAGTGGCAAGTAGATATTCTTGCTTTGGTCCAGACCTTGGGGGGAAGCATTCAGTGTTTCCCCATTAAGTATGATGAAAACCACAGGTTTTTCATAGATATTCCTTATCAGGTTAAGGAAGTTCCCTTCTATTCCTAGATTGCTGAGAGATTTTATCATAAGTTGGTGTTGAATTTTTTCAAATGCATTTTTCTGCAGTCGTTTGAGATAAACATAGGTTTCCTCTTTTGTCTTAATTACAGCATTGGTTTTAATAGTGAAAAATTAGAAACAACATAAATGTACCTCAATAGACAAATCATGTTCACGCCATGAAATAGTATATAGTACCTAAAAATGATAAACATTTCTGTCTATATCAACATGGATAGGACTTAAATACTCAATATATATAGTGAAGAAACAGGATAATACCTGTGGCAGACATTTGTGGTTATTTTTGGTGGGGAGTACTCAGCCTCTAAACAGTCTTCCTCTTTTAGGGGAATCCCTTTTTTCAACCAGAGAAAGAAAGCACACCAGAAATTTTAACAGAGAGAATTTAATTTAAAGAATTGTCAATTAGGTATTGGACAACTGAAAGCAAAAAGGAGCCACTAAGGACTACCACCCCTAAGGATGGAAGAACCAAGGGAAAAGCTTGGAATCTTCAAAACGTAGAGGCTCGGAGGAGGAGCCCCGTGGGGCATAAACTTGGACCTCTGAGGAGGATGAGGGCTGCCTGGTACTGGTGTCTTCGAGCTCAGAGTGGGCATGATGAGCTGGTTCTGCGAGTGTTGGAAATATTGCAATCAGGAATTTACTGCTACTACAGGCATGAATCACCACTGCTGGGGTGAAAAAGCATTACTAAAGTAATGCTGACAGGCATAGGAAGTAAATAGGATGGAACACTGACCTTTCTTTCTTCCCCAGACTTTTAGGGTCCCCTATTGGCAGAGTCAATATAGGGAGCAAGTGATGAAGGAGAAATGCAGTTTACAGAAAAAGAGAGCCTCAGCCCTAACATCACAAAGGGATATACAGGAGCCTGCGCTTGAAGCAGCGATAAAATAGCTTCATAACTGGCACTCTTCTATTTTGTGTTTTTGGGAGACAGTGTCTTGCTTCTGTAAGGGGCTCAGATACGCCCTCTCCCCAGCCTTTGCAGCTAGAGTGCAACCTAGGCCACCTGAATGGACTTTGAATCTTGAGAGAGTGATGCTAAAATTCAGGAAGAGTTGAAAAGTTACTCGTGGTTGAAACAGCACATTGAGAGGCCAGAAGTGGGGGTGTCTAATGTGCAGGGAAGGTAGGAGCGATGGTGGCACCTAAAACTGTTCCTGTGCTGTAACCCGGCTGTGCTTCCTATTGTCCAGCTGTCTTTGCACTTGCTCATCTTACAAAACCATCTCCAGACTTTCCTTCTATCTGCTACTGACTCAATAACCAGTAAATCCTTTTTCTGCTATCTCGCATCCAAGCACTCAAACTGAGAAAATGTTAACAGATAAGTAGAAGCAAATATTATAAAACCTTAATTTTGTTAATAATAAACTTGTTAATTCTGGGTGATGGGGCTAGAGGAGTTTATGTACTTTTATAACTTTCTAAGTTTCAAAAACAAATTAAAATTTTAACACTTGTGTGAAAATTACTTTTAAAATCTCATAAAAGCCAAAAATTGGCTAAATACCCACCTCTATTTTCTTTTCTTTTCTTATATTTTAAAAAGATGCATCTAACTCTCAAATGTATCTGAAAATTAATTGGTAGATATAGAAAGTGAGGCCTCTATCTATGGTTTTTTTTTTTTTTTGCTAAATAATCAATTTTCCCAGCATCAAATTTCCCAGTCCCATTTACCAAGTAGTACTAACCTGAGCAACTTTTTAAAGTTGCTCTGCATTTCTGATGCTGCATAGGTCTTTTGGTAATAGGTTTGGACAAGTTTAGTAATACCAGCCAGAGCTACACACCATTTCAAACCCTAAATTCCAACTATTTATTTGTTTCCATATTGTCCTACTACAGGTTGGGTTCTCCAAGAAGCAGGCTCTGAGACAGAGTTTAGTGGGAAGGATGTTTATTAAGTGTGCCCTTGGGGCCAACACCTGTGGAAGGGAGGAGAGGAAAGGAGGAGAGAGAAGTCGGCCTGTGAAGCGGGCCCAGCTCAGGGCCCAGCTCCCATGAGAGAGCTGGGCTACTAAAACGGCCCATCAAAGTTGCCCTGTGTCAAGCCTAAATGGTCAGGCCTTCACACTCCTGCCTTTCCAGGGTCAAGGCTGCCCTGGGAAGGGTGTGCCTTAGGGCCCAGGAGTCTCTCTGCAGCTGAGGCATCTCCAGAGGAGCCCGCAGCTGGAGGCTGCCTGTTGACAGCATTTTCAGCAGCAGGTATGAGGAGCCCTCCACTGAAGGGGGCTCCAGCGATGAAGCTCCCATATGCACTGCATGCCTTAACATTCCAGAAATGTGCTCTGTGTGTCAGGCCTATGCTGGGGCATGTTCACATTTGTTATATCATACAATTCTCACAACACTCTGAGGTACGTATTGTGTTTTGCATTTTACGCGAGGAAACTTGGCTTGCGTTTGTTTTTCCCAATGAAAACCTAGCATGGGGCAATATTTCACAGGTGGCCAACTACTTGGAGCAGTCTTCCTGCTTGTGTAGAGGAAGAGAGCCAACTCTTTATCAGGGAGTGTAGGAAATTTGGACTCGATGTTCCGCTTTTAACTTCCTCTTGTATCTTAGGGTCATCACTCTTCTCTCCTTACTGTTATTCCTGCTTTCATTTTAGTTTATAATTTTAAAAAGATGTATAAGTTGAAACAAGACTAGTGAGAGCTATAAGGAATTCTCATTTCTCTTTTCCTGTTAAGATTTTGGCAATGGGGTAGGTTATCTTGCCCTGATAAATATAAGTAGGATTGTACCAAGAGAATTGATATCTACTTCTCTGCTTCCATGCCCCAGAGTTGCTTCCCTGCCTTTCATTGAATTTCTCGTTAGTCAGCAACTGATGTCCCAGCCACATGGCACATAGAGGTGACTCAATTCATTATCTGATGATCTGGAAAGTCAACACCAGCAGCGCAGCGCTTAAGTATCATTGAGAGAAGCAAATGGGTACCTGTTAGAACTTTGGAAGACATTTCTGCTAGGGAAGTGGTGAACACAGCTTTCTCTTTGAGCAGTTTGACAGGGAGACTGAAGAAAGCCAGATATCAAGAGAAAACAAGTGGGAATGAGGCCAGCCCAAGGTCGCATGAAACAGGAGGAAGATGACAGGAGCAAACTTCAGGACTGGCTCTCACATCAATTTGTGAGACCGAAGCCAGCATTTTGGGCCACGGTTTCTTTCTCTGTAAAACTTCCTCAAAGCTCTGTGTTTCTACAGCGTCACTTGAAAAGAGAGGCAGAGCCAATTTTTTTTTTTTTAAAAACTACATGCAATCATAAAAAGAGGAAGTAAAGGGATTGATGAAGTGTTCCTATTACTTCGGTTCTTCAAATCATGTGAATCTGCTAAGACAGTCAAATTTGTTTCATATTAAGATTTGATGATCATTTCTACTGATGAGGGGAGGGAGGATTGTTCAGTATTTCAGAAAATGAAGACCTCAAGTCAGTTTTCTTTTGGTGAGTCTTATAAAGCTTAGCCTTGTGGTGGCCATCTTTATACTTGGAAAGGGTAAAACTGACGTTTTCACAATGAAAGGAAGATTCTGAAGAAGTTGGCCCATTATAGGGAGAATTCTAAATTCCTGGATATAGCAGATTATGGCTCACATTTAATAAAAATACTTTGTTGGCACAAATAAAAAGACGACAGTATAGTAATTCAGATAAGCAAAGGCAAAAGAGGTGGAATTGATTTTTTAAAAATACAAAGATGTAGACTTCACAGAGACTCTCTGCTATGATGATTGAAAGGAAATGGAGGCCTCTACTTTTTATTTAGTAAAAGTAATGTCAATGAGCTCAAGGACATTAGTGTGGTGCCCTAGCTTCAGATTCACTAGCTCCCAATTTGCTAGCTTTGTGTCTTTGGGAAATCTACTGAAACCTCTTTGAGCCTTGATTTCTGCAGCTTCAAAATGAAGATAATATTAGTACCTAGCCTTCTGAGGATTAAAAGGGCCTGAACAGTGCCTGACACAAAATAGCAGTTCAAAAATAGAAGAATATAAATCTGAAATGAATGCCTTCATTCTTACAAAGCCATTCTGAAAATGATAGCAATTACAGGGCAGATAGAGATGCAAAATGAGGATGTCTGACGAATGTAACTAATGTCATCTACAAATTGAACTGTGCAGATTTTAGCACAGAGAAGAGAAGCCAAGACTTGAAATTCCACATTCTAGTCATGATGCCATTTTATGCCGGAACTCCAAAGCTTCATTACTATTTCCTGTCATTTTAAATATTGCACTAATTACGATGACCTCTAGGAATGAATTAACAAAATTTCCTAGATTTGTGAGTGTAGAAATCACCTTATTTTTACAAAGATTTTAAATGGTTACATTGTTGGCAGATACACAGACAACAGGATGTTCACGTAATTGACTCTTTTATCTTAGAAAAAAATGTTAATCAAATGCCCTGTTTGATGAAGAGGTAAAAAAAAAAAAAAAAAAAGTCCTTACTGTTTGTGTTTCTTTAAAAATGCTTTCCTGGCATTATCAGTTGGTTGATTCAAATGAGACCTTATCCTGTAGGCAATGAACCATATTCTTTCTGTCTAACTGAAGAAATAAAAATATATTCTTTTTTACCCCTTAGGGCCATTTTTGCTATTAAACTGTAGTAGTCTACGCTCTACCTATTCTGAATTATCCAGAATGGAAAGTTTCTTTTGGCGCTTTCCTTTCTGCTTGTTGCTTAAGCAGTGTCTTTTTTTTTGTTGTTTTGTTTTGCTTTTTAGTGTATAAATATGTATGTGTGACTGTGTGTATGAATAAAATAGTATAATAACACTTCTCCTCAAATGAGTGCAGTGATACAGCAAACTGACCTTTCAGGAACTTAGTCAAGAACTAACAAATAAGTAAAACAGACCTCTTAGTAGGTAAACCAGATAACACTCAACCCTTGCACAAAAGCTGATTCATTGTATTATAGACGCTTTCTAGACCTTTTTTTTTGACGGAGTTTTGCTTTGTCGCCCAGGCTGGAGTGCAGTGGTGCAAACTCGGCTCACTTTAGCCTCTGCCTCCTGGGCTCAAGGGATTCTCCTGCCTCAGCCTCCCAAATAGTTGGGATTATAGGCACCCGCCACCATGCCTAGTTAATTTTTGTATTTTTAGTAGATACGAGGTTTCACCATATTGGCCAGGCTGGTCTTGAACCCCTGACCTTAAGTAATCCGCCCACCTTGGCCTCCCAAAGTGCTGGGATTACAGGCGTGAGCCACCACACCTGGCCCTAGACTCCTATTCAGAGCTTATTTATTTGTACTCAACACACATACAGTTCTTATCAACATTGTTATCTGCTTTCACTCCTATCCCCAACAGTTCACAACAGATTAGAAGCAGCAGTTTAGAAATGTTGTTTTGGGAGAGTATATCCACAGCGGGGGTCACTGCTGAGCGCTTATAGGAGGAGGGAGAAAGAAAAATTAGAAAGCAGTCATAGAGATTCCAAAAGCACAGTCATCTAGGACCATTTGGTGTAGGGGCAAATAAACTCTGAGGTTATCTACAGAAGAGAATAATAATTGGAATTCATAATTCTGTTCAAATCCCAGATCAATAAAGGTAAGATTATGCTTAGCTACAGAAAATTCAAGATGGCGTGTAATAAAATTTCAAAAGATTTCAATCCAAACTGATGAAAAGAAATAGAAACAGGTTTATTGAGGCATAATTTATGAGGTGTGTATTTCTAGGACTTTTGTACAGTTTTTGTTCTGTAACCATAATATGTAGTCCTTTGTCTGGCTTCTTTCATTAAGCATAATGCTTGAGATTCATCCATGTGAACTGGTTAAAATTAAAAGAAGAAGTTTTGTGCTTAAACCTGGAAGACACATTGCCTAAGATTTTCTGATAACTGAGATTTGCTCTACAGGTAATATAAAAATAGTGAGTTCTCTTAAAATAAATCCATACCATGGGAAAACAGGTAGCAGCGTTCACCTTTCTTATAGTAGCCTAAGTTTTTCCTTCTCCTCTCTTCTCCTTGTCAAACAAACACAACAGAAAACATATAAGCCCCCAGCATATTGTCTGGCATTCAGTAGGTGTTCAATACATAGTCATTCCTTTCCTTTTCCTTTTTCTTCTGTTTATATCTCGCTTTCCCTTTTTTCCACACCCTTTGATACTCTCCCTTAAGGCTGCTTTATAGGTCAGCTTATATGAGTAATTATGATAAGAGTTGCTCATTATTGCCCCAGTTTCCTTGACTTCTAAGAAGTGCTGGGCAAATGTTAGTTTTTTACCAAGCCTCAGCAACTTAGTCACCTGTTGATGAGTTATCCAAAGAGAAACAGAGCTGACAGTCTTGGCCTTTCATACTATATTTATTTACACATATGTGTCACACCCATTTTGGGGTGCCAACTGAATTTCCTCTCCTTTGCAATTGCCCTTGCTGAAAGGAAGGCACAGACAGCCATGTTTGTACTGTGTAACCCCTGGCCTCAGCCGATTGGGCTATAGACACCTGATTCAGGGCAGCCAATCATAAGGTGGGCTGGCTTAATCTCTCCTGATCATCTCTTTTGAGAAGTGAAACAGAAGAACCCAGGACTCTTGAATTGAAAATTCACCTAGAGCTGGCTTTCAAAAGTGAAAGCTGAAAGAAACTGGGGTCTGAATCATTCTTGCTGAGAGACCTTTGGGACCCATGAGAGACTCCAGAATTAGTCTTTTTCTGACTTGCTGGTGGCTGCCTCCTCATGGCCTGATAAGACTATGCTTCCTCCTTGGATGTCTGCCTGCACTATTGCCTGTTATGTCCCTACTGTCATCCTTTCCCTTTTACTCATGCAAATGTGAATCGGTTCCAGTTTACTGCAATCAAGCAATGTCTATTAGGACAATGTCCTTGCAGTTCAGACTCTTTTTTGTCTTTTTTTTTTTTTTTTTTGAGACAAAAGTCTCTCTCTGTCGCCCAGGCAGGAGTGTAGCGGTACAATCTCTGCTCACTGTAACCTCTGCCTCCCGGGTTCAAGTGATTCTCCTGCCTCAGCCTCCTGAGTAGCTGGGACTACAGGTGTGCACCACCATGCCCAGCTAATTTTTGTAGAGACAGGGCCTACAAAATGTTGGCCAGGCTGGTCTCAAACTCCTGACCTCAAGTGATCCACCTGCCTCAGCTTCCCAAAGTGCTGGGATTACAGGCCTGAGCCACTACTCCAAGCCTCTTTTTTTTTTTTTTTTTTAATCTCTGATAGAAATGTATTTATATATAAAAGTCTTTATGAAATGCATACATATTTCAAAATTGCAATTTAATGAGTGTATTAGTTTCTTATTGCTGCTATAACAAATTACCACAAATCTCGTAGCTTAAAACAACATTAATTTATTGTCCTACAGTTTCAGAGGTCAGAAATCAAGAATCAGTGTCACTGAGCTAAAGTCAAGGTGTTGGCAGGGTAGAATTCCTTCCGGAAGCTTCAGGGGTGAATTTGTTTCCTCACCTCTAGATCACCAGAAATCATCCGCTTTCCTTGGCTCATGATCCTTTACTCACATCACTCTTAATTTCTTCCCTTCATTCAAACCTCTTGCCTCTGTTATCACAGATTCTACTGTCTCCTTTAACCTTCTTGCCTTCCTTTTATAAGGACCCTTGTGATTGCTTTTAGGGCCCACTCAGGTAGTCCAGGATAATCTCTCCATTTCAAGATGCTTTGTTTAATGACATCTGCAAAATTTCTTTTGCTATACTGTATAAGGTAACATTCACAGGTCCTGGGGACTAATTTGTGGATATTTTTAGGGGTTATTATTCAGCCTATTCCAGTAGTTTTTTTATTAAGTGTTACAGGGTCAAAGTATATCAGGAGGAAAGATGTATTACTGGGGTAAGTGGAGCTGAGTGAAAAATGGAGGAGGAATTAAGGGACAAGCAGCCAGAGGGCAGATGTGGAGTCTTAAAGATTCTGAGTGCCAAAGGCTAGCAGTGGGGAAATAGAAGTATACTGAAAAGTTCTTAGGTGTAAAGTAGTCTATTACTTGAAGATAGACTGTGATAAGTTAAAGAGGTGTACTATTAACCCTAAAGCAAACAATAGAATAACAAATAACTTCAGCTAATAAGCAAACAAAAAAGATAGAACAGCATCATAAAAAACCTCAATCCCAAAGAAGGCAGAAAGAGAGAAAAAAGGGTGCAGAGAACAGATGAGACAAATAGAGGACAAATAGCAAGATGGTAGATTTATATACAACCATATCAATAATATGACTGAGTATAAATGGTCTAAGTAACCTCAACTGAAAGGCAGAAATTGTTAGATTAAATTTTTAAAAACTCAGCTATATCAGAAATATGAAGATGGTATGTCACTTGCATTTACCTGATTTTTTTATTATTATTTGTTCATTTTCAAATATGGTTAAGCATTCTAGATATAACTTGAAGTACATTTTGTACTTAAAATTTACTCATCAGGTGTAGTGTAGGTGTATACTTATTATTACAAGTTTGTAAAATCTGTTAATTTTAAATAAAATAATTATTAAGAATTCTAAAATAGTTTGCTGAGAATGATGGTTTCCGCACATGTACGCTAGAACTTAAAGTATAATAAAAAATAAAAAAAAAGAATTCTAAAATGGATGAAGAAATAAGTGTACAGATGATAGGATATTAAGAAAATGTGTTAGCTCAAAACTTCAGGGACTTCATGATATTCTTTTTTAGTCAACAAATGTTTATGAAAATATAAATAATAATATAAGGATAAAGTCTAAACTTACATATAACAGCATTTATGATATGTTGCCCTCAATCTCTACATAATGAAAAATACAAGGAGCATAAAAATATGAGGAAATTGTGCTAGAAAAAAATGAATGACACAAAAATATCTTGCTCTTCTATCAGCTTCAAGCTGAAGGTGAGCATTTATTGAATATCCCAAATTATTTTTCCTATATTATAATGGTGACTTTAAAACTTCTACTGCTAAAACTTTTAATTATAAGATTATAATTATAGTTAAATTTTGGATAAAAGTTCTGATTTATTCTTGTATCCCTGAAGTTTATTCTGTGATAGTGAGATTCAGTTTCAGACAAGTATCAATTTTAATACTCAGCCATTTAACATTCATCCAAAACATGTATTCAGTGTGACTTTATGTGTGTCTACGTCCATATTCTGTTTATAAAACTAAACATTATCATAAAAATATGAAGTTCCCTAGGTCTCC